>NW_008360331.1:3878695-3883466 GCF_000622305.1 Nannospalax galili | reverse complement strand
TTTGATCCATTTGGAGTTGACATTTGTGCAAGGTGAAAGACAGAGATTTAGTTTCATTCTTCTACAAGTGGAGATCCAGTTTTGCCAGCACCATTTGCTGAACATGCTGTATTTCCTCCCATGCATGTTCTTGGCTCCTTTGTCAAATATTAGGTGGCTGAAATTGAATGTACTCATATTTGGGTCTTTAATTTTGTTCCATTGATCTATGGGTCAATTTTTGTGCTAGCACCATGTTATTTTTATGGGTATAGTTCAGTAGTACATTTTAATATCTGGTATAGTAATCCCCCTGGCATCGCTCTTAGTGCTCAGGGTAGCTTTGGCTATCCAAGGTCTTTTGTGCTTCCATATGAATCTTAGGATGGTTTTTCTAGTTCTTTGAAAAATGTCATGGGGCTTTTGATTGGCTTTGCATTGAATCTATAAAAGGCTTTTGATAAGATGGTCATTTTCACAGTATTAATTCTTCTAACCCATGAACATGGGAGGGCCTTCCATCTCCTGGTGACTTCCTCAATCTCTTTCTTTCAGGATTTAAAATGTTCACTGTAGAGGCCATTAATTTCTTTGGTCAGGTTTATTCTTAGATATTTTATTTTCTTTGCAGCTATTGTGAAGGGGAGTATTTCCATGTACTCTTTCTCTTATTGCTTGTTATTGGTATGTAGAAAGGCTACAGACTTTTGTAGATTAATTTTGTAACCTGCCACCTTACTGAACGTGTTAATAATTTCTAGGAGTTTTCTGGTGGAATTTTTGGCATCTCTTAGTATAATATATCATCTGCAAAAAGGGATAATTTGATCTCTTCTTTTCCAATTATTACTCCTTTAATTTCTTTCTCTTGTCTTATGGCTCTTGCAAGAGTTTCAAAGACTATGGTAAAAAGGAGTGGAGATAGTGGACAGCCTTGTCTGGGTCCTGATTTCAATGGGAGTGCTTCCAGTTTTTCTCCGTTCAGAATGATGTTGCTTGTGGGTTTATTATATATGGCTTTAATTATGTTGAGGTATGTTCCCCAGTCCCATTCCCTCTAGGACTTTGAGCATAAATGCATGTTGAATTCTGTCAAAGGCTTTCTCTGCGTCTATTGAGATGACCATGTATTTCTTGTCATTGAGCCCATTTACATGATTTATGACATTTATTGGCTTACATATGTTGAACCATCCCTGCATCTCTGGGATAAAGCCGACTTGATCATGGTGGATGATCTTTTTAAATATATATATATATACATATATATTATTTATATATATATCATTAGAGCTTTAACATACTCAATAAGAGTTTTTTTTTTAAATTCAATAGCCACATGATTAGAAGAAGCATTTCATTACAGCTTTAACATACTCAATAAGAGTTTCCAGAGCAAAGATACATCTCTTTCAAAAGTGCTATAAATGTTTTAGGTTCACTGTTGAATTAATACAGTTATACAATATTGAACTCAGTATAAACCATGTAAGACATAAAATTGAATGAGTTTTTCATGGGGAATGGCTGGGGTGCTGACAACGCAGTGGACAGTAGCGGGGTGGATGATCTTTTTGATGTGTGTATGCAGTTTGCAAGTATTTTGTTGAGAATTTTTGCATCTATGTTCATTAAGAATGAGTCTATAGTTTTCTTTTCTCGTTGTATCTTTACCTGGTTTTGGTATTAGAGTGATGCTGGCTTCATAGAAGGAATTTGGAAGTTCTCCCTCCATTTCAATCTTTTTGAATAAATGAAGTAGTATTGGATGTAGATCCTCTTTAAATGTCTGGTAGAATTCTGCTGTAAATCCATCTAGTCCTGGGCTTCTTTTAGTTGGGAGGTTTTGTATTACTATTTCAATTTCCTTATGTGTGATGGGTCTGTTTAAGCTGTTAATCTCTTCTTGGTTTAGTTTTGGTGGTTCCCATGCTTTTATATACCTGTCCATTTCTTTTAAGTTTTCAAATTTAGTAGCCTGTAGGTTTTTAAAGTATTCCCTTGTAATGTTCTGGATCTCTTTAGTGTCTGTTGTGATGTTTCCCCTTTCATCTCTGATTTTGTTGATTTGGAGCTGCTCTTTCCTTCTTTTGGATAACTGGCTAGCAGTCTATCAATCTTGTTTATCTTCTCAAAGAACCAGCTCTTGGATTCATTGATTCTTTGTATTGTTTTGTTTGTATTTCATTAATTTCTGCTCTGATTTTTGTTATTTTATCTTGTCTGCTGGGTTTGGGTTTCATTTGTTAATGCTTTTCAAGTGTCTTGAGCTGCAATGTTAAGTCATTTATTTGTGATCTTTCTGATTTTTTAATGTAGGCACTTAGAGCTATAAACTTCCCTCTAAGGACTGCTTTTATTGCATACCAGAGGTTTGTTGTGTTGTATTGTCCTTTTCGTTTAGTTCTAAGAATACTTTTCTTTCTTAATTTCTCCTTTGACCCATTCGTCATTGAGGAATGTGTTGTTTAATCTCCATGTGTTCACATGGTTACCAGGGTTTCTTCTGGTTTTGATTTTAAGGTTTCTTGCATTGTGGTCTGATAGAATGAGTGGAATTACTTCAATATTTTTGAATTTGTTGAGGTTTGTTTTGCGCCCCAGTACATGGTCCATTTTGGAGAAGGTTCTATGGGGTGCTGAATAGAAAGTATTTTCTTTGGGGCTTGAGCGGAATAGTTGGTAGATGTCTGTTAGCTCCATTTGATATATGGTATTGTTTAATTCGGGTCTCTCTGTTAAGTCTCTGGCCTGTTTACCTATCTAATGGAGATATTGGCGTATTGAAGTCCCCGATTATTAGTGAGTTGGGGTTAATTTGGGTCTTAAAGTCCTGTAGTACTGTTTTAATGAAGTTGGGTGCACCAGAGTTTGGTGAATATATGTTCATGATTGTAATATCTCCTTGGATTATTTTTCCTTTGATCAGAATGAAGTGGCCATCTTTGTCTCTTCTGATTAGTTTTAATTTAAAGTCTTTTTTTATCAGATACTAGAACTGCAATGCCTGCTTTTTTTCTTAGTACCTTTCGCTTGGTATGGTTTTTTTCTAATCTTTCACCTTAAGGTAGTATCTGTCCTTGAAAGTGAGATGAGTTTCTTGCAGACAACAAAAAGATGGGGTTTCTTTCTTAATCCATTCATCTTTCGACTGGTGAGTTCAGTCCATTGATATTTAAAGTTATTAATGAAAGATGTGTATTGAGTCATGTCATTTTAATTTATGTTCACATTCTTTATATAGCTGTGCATTTCCACAGTTATACCTTCATTGAATTTCTGTCAGTTACCCCTTGGGTATAGTCATTCCTTTCTTCAGCTCTTTGTATTGCTTCCAGAACTCTCTGAAGGGCTGTTTTTGTGGACATGAATTCTTTTAGCCTATTTATATCATGGAAGATTTTTCTTTCCCCTTCAACTGTGTTAGACATTTTGGCTGGGTAAAGTAATCTGGGTTGGCATCTGTGGTCATTTAGAACTGGGAATACTTTGGTCCAGGGTCTTTTGGCTTTCATAGTTTGCACTGAAAAGTCACCTGTAACCCTGATGGGTTTTCCTTTATATGTGACTTGTTTTTCTTTTGCAGCTTTCAGTATTGTCTCTTTGTTCTGTAGGTTTAGTGTTTTTACTGTGATGTGCCATGGAGAGTTTGTTTTTTGGTTCAGTCTATTTGGTGTTCTATATGCTTCTTGTATTTGTATGGGCATGTCTTTTTTTAATTTTTGGAAATTTTCTTCTACAATCCTGTTGAAGATTTGTTCTATATCATTGTCTTGAGATTCTTCTCCTTCCTTTATGCCTATGATTTGTAAGTTTGATTTTTTTTATGGTGTCACACAATTCCTGCATATTGCATTTATTGTATTTTCTTAATTTTTTCATACTCTTTCCTTGAGTGCTCTAATTCATCCACTTTATCTTCCAGTCTTGATATTCTGTTTTCCATTCATTCATCCTATTGGTGAGGCTTTCTCCTATCAGTTCTCATTGGCTTACTGGGTGTTTCACTTCCTTCTTCATTTCAGCCTGAGTATTCTTCAATATTTCTAACTCTTTTCTGAATGCATTCAGAAGTCTATCCCTATCTTCCTTCAGTTCTTTGATTTCTTTGTGTGTTCTTTAAATTCCCTGAATTCTTTTATCATGTTTATAATTATTCTTTTGTCCTGTGTTATTTCTGGGGAGTTCTCACTGTACCTCTCTAGAGGGCTATTGGTACTTGGCGGGGATATATTATTTTGGTTTTTCATGTTATTATTTTTTCTCTATGACTGTCATGTGAATTTCTTTTGTGGTTTCTGATTGTGCCCTAATTGATTTTGTCTTCAGGAGTTTCCACAGAGGCCCAAGTGAGATGAGACTCAGATGCTCTCAGGTTTTCTCCTAAAGTCTGGATCCCTCCAGGAAAGATACTGCCCTCAGGAATTTGGGGGCAGAGCTGGCCTGGGAGAAGGGCCCAGGATAGATGCTGGTCTCAGGAAGCTGGTGGCTGTGCCACCCAGGGAAATAAAGGGATGTGAGGGTGGAACCAGGGCCACAGGGTGCAGTCCAGATGCAAAGGAACAGGAAGCAGTGGTGGCTCTGGCCCGAGAGGTTAGCTCTGGTGTCTGGGGTGCCAAGACAAGAAATGGGCCTGTACTCAGGCTAGGAGGAGAGATGCAGGGGGGAGCTGGGAGGGTGAATGAGGCTGGGGGAGTTAATGTGTGGTGGGTGAGTTTTGGACTTACCTAGGGAAGGTTCTGGCAGCAGGACACTGGAGACTGTGCAGCCCAGGAAGCAAAGGGAGGGGAGG
>NW_008360331.1:3836821-3878646 GCF_000622305.1 Nannospalax galili | reverse complement strand
CATGTGAGATTTGTGCTTGTATGTGGAAGTGATTTAAATATAGTGTTCACATCTGAAATTCTCAGAAACTATGGATTCAGGAGCAGTACTTCTTTTCTGATGTACTAATTGTTGCCTGAGTATATGTAAATGTACTATGTGTGTATATGTTCTTGAAGAGACCTTGGAGCTGGAGTTATAGGCAGCTGTAGGCTGCTGCATGGATACCAGTTCCAGAACCTGGTCCTCTGCAAAAGCAGCAAGTGTTCTTTACCACTGAGTCATCTCTCCAGTCCTTAGAGTTTTCTTTTTCAAAGTCTTTTGTGAATGTATGGTGTCTGTGTACACACATTCCATGGTGTATGTGTGGAAGTTAGAGGATAGCCTCTGGTGTGAGTCCTTTCCTTCCTTGTTTGAGATGGGGTCTCTCTTTGTCTTTTCTATCTGTCAGGGCACCTGGCCTCCAAGCTTCTTGATGTCTCACTGTAGTAGTAGCACTGGGGTTACATATGTGCACTACAACACCTGGCTTTATATGTGTTTTGGGGATCTGAACACAGGTCTTCTTGTTGGTGTGGTAAGTGCTTTCCCTCATGAGCCATCTCCTCAGCCCATGAGGATTTGTTGCTGTTATTTGTTTTTTCCCATTCCTTACCTGAGATTGTATGTAAGCATAGTGTATACATTTCTTTTCGAGGGCATGTTTAATCACGTCTATCTCCTGAGCTCATGTCTTCAGCAGTTTCACTTAAGGCTTTTTAGCAGTCTCATCAGCATAGAAATACCTCTTAAGGGAACATTTTTAATCAAGGATTTACATTTTCTACAGTGTTATTGAGGGCCTACTGCTGTTGGGAACAGTTGTAGATCCTTTGTGTATATTTGCATATCATAAACAAAATAAAGACTCTGTGGACTTTATATACTAGTAAGGAAGATGACAAAAAGGAAACACAGCAGGCGAACCCAAGATTGAGTGCAATAGGAAAGTGTTAAGCAATTTGAAAAAGATGGAGAAGGAGGATGAGAAGGAACGTCAGGAGGAGAAGGTAGCAGGCTATGTGCAGTCTGAGCCAGTTTACCTGGAAAGACCTTAGGGACAGAGTGGTGGAAATAGAGTTGAGGTGGAGGAAATGGTTGTGTGCAGTTGTAGATCCTTTGTGTATATTTGCATATCATAAACAAAATAAAGACTCTGTGGACTTTATATACTAGTAAGGAAGATGACAAAAAGGAAACACAGCAGGTGAACCCAAGATTGAGTGCAATAGGGAAGTGTTAAGCAATTTGAAAAAGATGGAAAAGGAGGATGAGAAGGAACGTCAGGAGGAGAAGGTAGCAGGCTATGTACAGTCTGAGCCAGTTTACCTGGAAAGACCTTAGGGACAGAGTGGTGGAAATAGAGTTGAGGTGGAGGAAATGGTTGTGTGCTTTCTTACTTTCTTTGCAATGTCTCTTTAACTCCTGGGTAGGAGAAGCTCCTGATGCGGCCATGAGCCTAGTAACCCCAAGTGCTCTAAGCAAATGCCTCTGTTGTGTTACTGAAAGTGAATGAAGGCAGTTAAAAAAAAAAAAAAAGGATGGCTGTGGCTGCTCCCATTCAGGCTTTGAGCTTACAGATAGCGTACTTCATGCCTTTAAGCTGTGCATCATGCAGTACTCATGTTATACTTTGAATGTCTGCAGTGGGTAGGAGTATGGGTGAACAAAGATGTGAAAATCAGACCTTAACTATAAAGACTCCATGTCTAGAGGTGGTAGACACAGGTTATATTTCTTTCTGGTGTGCTGTTAAGTGTGACCTATAACCGAGACAGAAATCAAATGTCATTAAAATGGGGGGGGGGGCGGGTAAGAAAAAGAAATAGAATGGAAGACTTTGAAGAGATGCCACGGAGAAGGTCGTGTCAGACTAAGTGCAACGAGTGAGGACAGAGCTGCAGACAGGACCGATGAGGAGGGCATTCTCAGAATTAGAAAGAAGAACAGAGAAGCAGGCATGAGGCACTGCTCAAAAGGTTCTTGGAGTGACAGGTCAGGTCAAGTGCACAGTGGGAAGCACAGTCACATTTTTGGAGAAGAGTTTATTGAAGTTGTTAGGAGCCAGATGCATTCATGCCATGGAAACTTGTACAACACATTTCTCTCACATTCTAGTCTGTCCTGAACACAGAGCAGCACAGAGGCAAGGTCATGGTGCCCCCCTGGGAGAACTAGATTTTCTTCGCAATATTCTTCTGAGCTATATTTAAGTTTTTTACTTGATTCTTGTTCCATTGACTTTACCAGCATGAAACCTCCTTTCCGATGTGCTCATTTGACCCCTGTCACACTGATAAAGTTTGCAAAGATGCACTCCAGCACATCCTCCCCAGCAGGAGGCTTTTCCCTTGGCTTTGTCCTTGCCCATCCCTCCTGGGTGCTGCAGTAGTAGAAGTGCCATTTTATCCTAGAGTCCTGCCCTCCATTTTCATTGTTAAACTCTACAGAAACTATCCCAAAAGGAAATTACGTATTAATTGAAAAGATCAATAACTATGGGGCCATAAGGCAGTTGACTAAGATACATTAAAAGTCCAAATGTTGGTAATGTAGCCTTTAATACACTTTCCCCTCAACAACAATCATGCCCAGAGTCTACTGGAACCTAACATATGGTCTGTTCATGATGGCCAATAAACATTTGGGAAGTGATACCTATGTAACATGTGGCCTCAATCTGTAGGTGCTGAACTACTTAATCAAGGTGAGTGCTTATTAGGAACATTTTAAAGGCTCTAGGCACTTCATTCTATATTAGCCTTACTTTCTTATTTAATTCAGGCAACAATAATATGAGGTAAGGACTATTATTATTTTTGCATATCTGTGGCATGTGTGTGCATGTGTGTTCACAGATATGTGGGCTCACAAGTGGGTGAGGGTGCATATAGAGGTCTGAAGTTGACGTCAGGATTCTTTTTCAATCCCTCTTCATTTTATTGATTGAGGCAGGATCTCTCGCTGAACCCAGAGCTCACCAATTCCAGCCAGTTTAGTTAGCCAGTTTACCCCAGGAATCCTTTGTCTCTGATTCAGAAGTGCTGAAATTACAGGTAGCCAGTATTATGGTTCTGATTTCTATGTGGGTTTTGAGGACCTAACTCTGGTCTTAATACTTGCACGGCTACTATTTTTTTCCCATTTGGCCATCTCCCCAGCCTGATGATGATGATGATGGTGATTTTGATTGCACTGGAGATCAAACCGAGAACTTTACATATGCTAGGCCAGTACTACACCAGTGAGCTACACCTCAGTCCTTTTTCTTTCTCCTTCCCCTCCCGTCCTCTTCCCCCTTCACTCCCCTTCCTCTCCTGTCCCTTTCCTTCCTTTTCTTTTCCTCTCCTTTCCCCATTTCTTTCCTTTCCAACAGGATCTTGCTATATAGTTCAGGCTGGCTTTGAACTCATGATCCTCCTGCTTCAGCCTTCTGTGTAGCTGAGATTACAGGTATGCACCACCTGTACCCTGTGGGGTAGGGAATATTGCTGATCATTTTAAAGGTAAAAATAGAGAGTCAGACAGAGTATGTAAGCTGCCCGTGACCTGTGGAAAGAAGGAATATAGGCTCTTGGGAACCTAGCTCTTAGAAGAGCACCTTAGGAAAAACAGGGCATGTTTACCTCACAAAAGCTGAGACGCTGCTGGGGAAGAAATCATGTTCTTGTATCTCTACCTGAGTGAGGTGCTGTGACTTTCTCTTCTTATGTTGACTGATGCTCTCCAAGAAGCCAGGGTAACAATTAGGTATGCTTTGGGCTGTGATAGAAGAGAGAGATTTTAAAGATTCTCATTAAATGAGATTTTGACAAAAGTCGAACTAGGTCTCCTGACATGTTGACCTTGCTGATATTTAATTCTATAAATTCAGCATTTAATTCTTCACAGCACTTGACTGTTATGCTGTGATTTTTCGGTTTGCCTGACTGCACCTCTTCCTCCATTACTGTTTTCAAAAGCTTCTTAAGGATAGGAACTGTATGTCACTCCATGAGTGCCCTAAAATATCAAGCAAGTGATAAATGTTCAACAGACATTTCTAAAATGAACGACTGATTTGATTAGTTGTGTGCATTTCATTTTTTTTCAAACTTTTAAAAATATATATTTTTTTATGTGTATGTGTGTATTGCCTGCATGTAGGTAAGTGCACCCATGTCATGCAATGCTCGAGGAGGACAGAAGAGGCCGTCGGATCCCCTGGAATTGGAGTTATGGACAGTTGTTAGCTGCCATGTGGGTGCTGGGATTCAAACCCGGGTCTTCTGCAAGAACAACCAGTGTTCTTAACTGCTGAGCCATCTCTCCAGCCCCACGTGCATTTCATTTTTAAAATAATAGATTTACCAGGCAAAAATGTGCAATTTTTTGGCAGGAGAGGTATTAGAGAATTCTACCATTTTTTGACATTATTCTCGGTTCACATCCATCTGGCTCAGTAGCTCCATGCTGACCTGTGTTATTTTAGGGAATCATGAGTGTCTTTAGTGAGCATATCTCTAAAGTAAGACACATTTTTTTCTAAAGGAATCAGAGATACAGCATATTTTTTTGTAGGTACAATTATTTTAAAACATTCACCTTCCTAATCCACAATTAAAGTTCACTATGTAGTAATTTTGTACGTAACTAAGTACTTTTAGCTTCATTTTATTTATTGTTATGATTGTGTGTATGTGTGTGTGGGGGGGGGTGCACGTGTGCCATGGTGACGTAACTAAGTACTTTTAGCTTCATTTTATTTATTGTTATGATTGTGTGTACGTGTGTGTGTGTGTGTGTGGGTGCACGTGTGCCATGGTCTCTATGTGGAAATCGGAGGACAACTCTGTGACGTCTGCTCCCTCGTGCTAGCTTTCCGTGGGTTCCAGGGATGGAATTCACGTTTTCAGGCTTATAGAGCAACTTTCTCTTACCCATGGAGCCATCTTGCTGGTCTGAAATTAAGCACTTTTATAGAACATAAGAGGGAAGCTGTTCCTCACAATGAAAATTTGATTACATATAATGAGCATCTGCCTCATCTTTTCACTAAAATTTCATAGTTGCCTTAATTACAGTTACTTCCCTGTTTCTGTGATAAGATACCCTGACAAAACCAACTTAAGGTAGGGCGAGTTTATTTTGGCTCACAGTTCAAGGTACGGTCCATCACGGTGTGGAAGTCAAGGCAGCAGGAGTTTGCAGCATCTGGGCACATGGCACCTGCAGTCAGGAAGAAGAGAGCAATGAGTGACTGCTCAACTGGCTTTCTCCTTGGATGCAGTCCAGTGCCCCAGCCCAGGGAGTGCTGCTGTCTACTTCCAGTGTACGTCTTCCCACTTCCGTTAATCAAGATACACCCTCAAGGGCACGGCTAGAGGCTAAACTGTCTCACAGGTGCACCTGGAGGCTTGCCTTCTAGGTGATTTCAGATCCTGGTGAGTTGACAGTTAACTGTAACCATCAGTTTATCAGTGTGCATTGGTCTTGATGTTTTCTTTTGCCCCAGCAGCCATTTTGCCTGATCTACTGAGGAAAGAGAAGAATGCCATTCTGTATTACGCCACATATCACAGACCAGTGAAGATGATATCCTCTGCAATGCCTGGCAGTCACTATGGCCCTCTACTCCCCTGATTCTGCTTGTTTTTTTGAGTACCAAGGTTTTGCTGCACCGAGGCTTTATAGACTTAACTTGTTTTGTGTAAGCGGATCCAACAGAGTATCCTCCACTAAAAGTGCCGTAACTGACAATGCATAGATGATGCATTGATGCATGATGATTCTAGAACTGTGATCTTTAGATCCTTCTGCAAGTTAAAGAGCACAGAGAATAACCTGTTAGTGGCACACGGTGCTCATGGACATTTGAATCTATACTCCTGGTGCTGCCCATTATCTCTATGGGAATCACACTATCAGAGTCCTAGAAGAGTCATTTTCTTTTTAATGGATTTTTTTTCTTTCACATTAATCACAAACTTACTTCCAAATGACAGTACACATATATCTGTAGCTAGCTTTGAATAACTCCTCTAGAAATCTTACTGGCTACACTTTATGTCTGTTCTAAATGACAGGTAGTTTTGGAAGAACGTAAATAAATGGCTCTTTATTCTATCAGTACTCACTACTGCAAAATTATGGCTGACATATGCAGGGATCTTACAAAAATCTGACTTTGTTAAGTCTTCCATGGTTTCTGTTTTCCTCCAGCCAATTTGAATTCCAGCTGAATAAAACATTTCATGTAAATTTCGTTTTCCCTTGTTTAGATTTCTGTTTCTAATGAGGTACAGATTCTTAAATCAGCCAACTTGAGCTAACACGGCAGAAAGGTGATGCACCCTAACACAGTCAGCACTTCCTGTTCTAGGGGATTATGTTTTCAATAGCTTACTTTATTGTTTGTTCAACAACCTATCTTCCCCCATTGTGCAGCTTTTGAAGATGGCTCTGAGTTCCTGACAGCTCTTTGTCCGTAGCAAGCCTGGGATGGAAGGCTGCCACGTCTCTCCTGGCTTCCATCCTCTTGGGCAGCACTCCTTCCTCTCTGTTGCTGTGTGTCCCACTGCCATCTGACTCCTGCTTCTCACTTCCAGCAACTTTCATGACGTGCACAGACTCATAGGCTTTTTCTTTCCACACATAAATTTCACTGTCCACCTGGGATAGCCACATTCTCGAGTATTTCCAAGGGAAATACTCATGCTTCAAGGCTCAACTCAAAGTCAATGGTCAACTTGAAATCTTTTCCAAACATCATTTGTTTCTTCCTTGGAACTTCTCAAGAGTTATGGCTGGTACTGCTTCTGTTGTAGACATGAAAATTATCAGTGCCAAAGTGGAGCCCTTTATGTCATTTCTAGAACAAATGCAGTCAAAAGGTCATGAATCTACTGGAAAATAGGAACCACGCAGGATATTCCACCTACCCACCATCTTGTACCAAAGTGACCTCTTTGAGTGCATGTGTCCAGCCCCTTCCTGGTCACCACCTCTGTCACTGATCTTTGTATCCAAGGACTATTGTTTCAAAACAAGTGATGTGATCATCATCATTTTGCCTTTACATGTGTTTTCTTTTCCTTTTCCTCTTTAGGTACACCTGTTGTCTGCCCAACTCCACTGTGGCATTTATACCTTAGGTTTACAAATCCGTAGCTCATTCCTGAGCACTCTCATTTTCTTTAGTCTTTCCATCTTTGTTATTTGGGTTGACACACACACACACACAGTCATTCTCCTTTTCTTAGTACTAAGATAATTCAGGCATAGTTTACTTTTCCTCTATTAACTTATGAACTCTTGGGAGAAACTGTGTTCTTGTATAGTGTAGAGTACATAATTCACCACCTGGTAGAAAAAGAGGAGATGGGTTATGTCTCACTGAATGTATGAGTGTCACATCTTGGGGATGATTTAATCACATTAGCAAATTGCTTTCTCTTTGCTTGCATCCCTTTGACCTCAGATTCCAGGGTTAACATACCTGGCATGACACTGGAAATTCTAGACTTTCCCTTTTCTGTGTCCAGGTTAAACTGGCCAGAGACTTGTCAACAAGGGCCCCAATAAAAGATAGCCATATCTTTTTATTGCTCTGACAACCTGAGACAATTAGCTTTGATCTTCATAATGTGTTGTTTATTATTCTCAGAGCCCAACTCATGGAAATGAAATCCTTTCTTATGCTTTGTATTTTCAAAGTGTGTTTATGTAAGAACTCAACACAATAGACACTGTGCCCTTTATGTTTATGAAAATGTTATTGCATTATTGAGAAATTATCACTAGGTTTCATAGAGGAGTATAAATCTAAATTATTAGAGTATGAAATGTCCCCAAGCAAAAATTTTCTACAATCTCATTAAATGTAACTTCCTTAAATTCTAAACTCTAATTTGATTCACTGAAGGCAATGTACTCATGTAACTACAAAAGTTTAAGACATTCAGAAGGATAATAATAATAAAAATTCTCAAAACCCAAACCATTCATCCAAAGCAGCAAGTAATAAATACAAAAACTGCTGTTGTCAGAAATGTAGTTAGAAGCATAAATCCAGTGGAAACTGTGGTGAGAAGGTTCCTGCCTAAAATACTAATCATTTTAGTGGTAAAACCTATCAACCATGGGGTATAGGGTGCTTAATAATGTTGCATCATAAAGCTCATAGAATCTTTGTACTGAGTCCCGGGGAGAGCAGTTTTCATGCTCAATCCACTCATACACAGTGTAGAACAGAGAATGGTGTAGTTACAAAGAGGACTTCGCAGGTAAGTGCTGTGAGGCAGGCCAGGATTATAAAGGAGGCAGAAAGAGCATGGAGGTACATATCTGAGGCAGTAACTTCTGCATAGACTCATTAAACAGAGAGTACCTGAGGGGATTTAGAGCAAGTTCAATAGCAGACACCATAAGGAACAGCTCTGATAGAAGGAAACAGCTTTAGAGCCAGGAGACAGGGAAACCTGAGCATTCAGAGAAGAGCCAGGCTAGAGCAGCCTCTGAATCCAGGGTCTGCGCTGCTGCTTCTGAGGAGAAAACAGAAATTCAAGAGCCTGAGTGTGTGTCCTGTGTATTATCTTTTGACTTTAGATGTTTATGTAGATTTACACATAAGGCAACCATCATAACCTGCATTTGACTCTTTGTTGTATATAGATTTACTCTTTTTTTCCCAGCAATTTGTAGGCCACACCTTCAGTCTCAGTGTAAGAAACCATTACAGGGGTGGAACTAATGAACAATTTGCATTAAAGTTTTTGTAAGTAGAACCAAGAATGTCAGCTCACAACTTCAATCTACTCACAATTAGAATGCATAATAAAAGCACAATTTCTTTATTGCATTCACAACCAATTGGCCTCCTAAAATCCTTATTTACTACTTAGTCTGAAAAAAGAGTTCAACACCCTATGTGGTCAATTGGTCTAATATTTTAATATTTCACTTGAACAACAGTCTGCTTAGTCATCTGGTTTCTTCATCCCCTGCTGCTTTTCTTTCTAGGGAGCATGAAGAGTCAGCTTGACTTAGTACTTCACGGTGTGTGTAGCACCTCAGAGTCCTCAGACGAGGCATGCCCTGTTAACCCAATGCTGCCATTGCGTCAAATAGCCAAAGTTTATGTCCAGTGTAACGCCAAATTCTCCCCTGGGAAACCTGCGCGCTCTCTCGGCACCCAGGCCCATGCTGTCTTAATGCCAAACCAACAAAACCGA
The DNA here is from genome assembly GCF_000622305.1 of Nannospalax galili. NCBI lineage: Eukaryota > Metazoa > Chordata > Mammalia > Rodentia > Spalacidae > Nannospalax > Nannospalax galili. Next base: position 3,869,416 of record NW_008360331.1, on the reverse strand, counting down.
CACTATGCATTCCATTCGGGTTTTTGTATGACGTTTATGATGTCCGAAAGGAAGTTACTTACAATAGCATACACCAGTGGGCTCTTTCCCCTACATCTCGGCTGAGCTTCTGGTATCTGCCCCACCAGCCCTGTGCCCACACGCAAGATGGCAACTTCCTGCCTCTTCCTAGCTTCCTTTGTGTCTGACTTTAAACCCTCACCCTCATGCAATCGAAGCTAACCGATTTGGTGGGAGGGGTGACTATCTCCCCTCTGTTTGTCTTGGAGGACATACCTATCCAACACCCCATTTTGCTTGGGCTCTTATAGCCTTGGGGATGAAGGTGGCTGGTGTCATCCAGACCCTTTCTGAAGCTACATCATGCTCTTGGCTCTCCTATGAAATTGTACTTAGCCTTGACTTTGGGACCCCTGCCCTGTTACTCTTTTAAAGTCCTTTGGGATGAGCTATTGTTGACAAGCAACAGTCTTTCCCTCTGGTCGCACACAGAGTTTCTCAGAGAATTGCCCAAGCCTAAGTGGCACATCTAGGAAGCAACCTCTACACCTAAGACTCGGGGGACATAGAACAAGGGATGAAAGAACACTAATGCATCTTTCAGTTCTCATCAATGAAGATCCCTCATGCAACAGAAGGCCAGGAACACAAAAGGTCACACATGGCCAAAATGCACAGAATAAGAGTCAGTAGAGTGTGGGTCCTTGGACAGATCTCCGATACTGAGTTCCACCCACCCACAGCTCAGGGACCATTGTGGAAGAGAGGGTGGAAAGATTATAAGAGCCAGGGAGGAGGTGCATGACCATATAGAAATAGTCCTACAGGCACTAGGGACACTTCTCATACAAACCTACAGCAATGGTGTTACATACACAAGATCCATGCAAACTTAGGCAGACAAAAACCCAGCACAGAACTGGGGAAATGAACAACAAGCCCCAATCCTAGTGGAAGAATTATTGGCAGCTGATTACTGCTGGGTGAGGAAGAGCAGATCTTCTTGAAAAGAGAGACTCTAAATAGGCTGACTAAACCCCAGTGTATGAACTTGCACTGAGGGACATCTTGGGATGCTAACTTTACATAATAGGCCTTAATACAAATGACAGAATGTATGAATTCCAGTCGGTGGGGGTGGAAGGGGCCATGGGACGGTATCAAAGGGGAAGAGGATATAAAGATGATTTTATGCATGAAATGCACAAAAACTCAATTAAAAAATTATAGAAAAAGGAAAATCATCTCTCAAGATAATAGTGTGGATCTTGTTGCCCAATCCTCTCTGAATGTCAAACCTGGCCTTTCTCTTTGTAGCGCTAGTCAGTAATTACAGTTTTTTTCCTACCCAACTGTGGCAAGAAACACTTTAGATCATATACCTAGAAAGAGAAAGTAGAAAACCACTGTTATGTAGTTATGTCATCTAAATGGAAAATTCCATCCTGGAGACAGGCTCTTTGAAGCTCAGGAAGTTGGGGTTGAGATATGGTTTAGTGGGTAAAAGTGCATGCTCTGAAAGCTAGTGGAGCTGACTTCAAATCCACAGTGCCCACATAAAAGGAAGGCATCTGACATTAGACGCTAGCCTACACACACACACACACACACACACACACACACACACACCACACAACTCAGGTAGTGAAAGAAACTTAAAAGTTCAGAAAGTAAACAAAACTCACAGGTCTCAGGAAGCTCCTGAAACTTACTGGATTCACAAGGCCCTTCTTCAAGGTGATTTAAGTAGTAAACAATTACTGGGTATTGCTGGAGAGAGGAGAGACTCTGCCCAGCCCAGCTGTCTACAAGGTATCAAGACCTCTAGGGAGTTATCACCTATGCTAATGTGGGCTTTTCTGTGATGCAGCCCTTCCATCTCTTCCTCAGCTCTCACATAAATTTACTTCTATAAAATTACTTCAGTTTGAGGGAATCCCAGGCTAAAACAACACCAACTGTATAGTTACTAGAGACAGATAAGTATTTTTGGTTAAGAATTCCTATCTCAGGGAGAATCTTGTGGCTTAATATTCATTGCCATAAACAAAAGCAAAAACACATAAAAGACAAATCTTTACTTGTACCTGTGTGTGCATGTATATTTACACACACACACACACACACATACATGCATATATGTGTGTATTTAATCTTAAACTATATTTATTTTAAAAATTTATTTGGTTTTACTTGGTTGATGAAAAAGGAACGTGAACACCATGCTGTGCTTGTAGCTCTGAACATGGTACAAGAAATAAGCAGTCTAACAGGGATTTCATGATTCCAGAAATTCAATAAAACATATGGCTTAACTTGTTCTCTTAAAACTCGAGTTAAATTGTCTTTGTTGTTATCTTGATAGTTTCCCCAAATTTAATGCCTGCTTGTGACAGTTCAGTCTTGTTTACCAACTTGACCAGATTTGGAATCAACTGAAAGACAAGCCTCGGGACAAGTCTCTAAGAGTATTTCCTAGAAGGACTGACTGAGAGGGAAAGACCCTACCCTGGAGTGGGTGGTGCCTTGTGGTGCAGGCCCACATGCAAGGAGGTCAATGAGAGCTTTTGGTTTTTTGCCTGCCTGCCTTCCCTGCGGCTGCTGAGCACATCTACTCTGTTGCCGTCACTGCTGCCAATTTTTGCTGCCATCGGAGCCCAGCTCCTTTGGCCTACAACAATGGGCTGAAGACCTGTGGCTTCCCAGAAATTCTCCAGATTTGCTGAGGATGCAGCAGCTGGTGTATTCTCAGCCTCTCTGATATGCAGACAACTAATCCAAGTCATGCAAGGCAATCTAAGACCCTCTTTGTAGCGCGCATTCCTTCTATTGTTCTCCTCCTCTGGAGAACCCTGGCTTATTTAGTTCTAAGGATGCAGAACAGTAATAGCAAGTCATCCACTAACATTGGAACCGCTGCTTGGTTTTTGAGTGAAAAAGACTCAAACTTCTTTACTCTAAAGCAAAATAGTCTGAAAAATGAAACAAACGGTATGTTTTATAGCAATCTGTCATTTTGGATATTTGAGAAACAAGAATGACTACTGTTATGCTGAGGGTTACTTTGTCCTTCTCTTGGTCAATGTTAAGGAGACTCCTTAACATTGGCCTATCAAATTTAAGATTTTTATTTTCAGTTGTAATTAGGAATAGAATTGTTTGCACAGACATGTCATCTTAGAGGTAGGTATGTATATCCATATATGTAGCACAGTATTTTTAGTCTTGATATCGGTTCTGTGAAAAGTTGTCTTTTACTTATTCAACTTTCAAAGAAGTTTTTTGGATTTGAATTATGTCTAGTGATATTTACCCCAAACTCAAGCAATCTGCTAAAGAGTGAGGTGTCCCTGGAATCCCTTCTGTTCAGGCTGGAAGGGAGCGTGTGATTATCTTTCTATGTAAAGACCAATTTCCAAAGGAACATGAGTGCAAAGGAAAGACTTTGCCCTGTCTTCATTTGAGTCTCTGTTAGGACAACACTGTTTCTCAGTAAGGGTTATTTTACCTTCTGGATTGTCCCTACTTTCAATCTAACTTAAAAGTTCCTTCTTATTGTCTCTGGCTTTTCTGACATTATTTTAGTTGTTTTCAATGGCACTTTTGTTAGGTGCCTATCTTTCTTGCAATACTTTTTACATGCATTAAAATCCGAGTTGTGAGGTGGGGGTGATGGCTCAGCAGGTAAAGGCACTGCTATGTAAGCCCGAGGAGCTGAGTTCAAACCCTCAGCACCCACCATAGAAAGCTATGAATACTGGTGCATGCCTGTAACCCAGTGCTGAGGTTAGAAGTGGCAAAAGAGGTTGTTGGCCAGCCAAACAGGGTGAAAAAACAGTGACCTCCATGTTCAGTGACAGACCAAGAGAAGGAAGTAGAGTATGACAGAGGAAGGCACCTGATGTCCTCCTCCGGCCTCCATGTGTGTACATGAGCATGAGCATCTGTACACCCTCCCACACACACCCCTATACGCCTGTGTACGCCACACACACACACACACACACACACACACACACACACACACAACCCCTGAGTTTATAAGTTTCCTTTACAGCAAGCTGCTTTTGTTGACCCCTTTTGCCAAAACTTATCCACTAATCAAAAAATGATCAATAATGAAAATTTCTCATTCACGTTGATGCAGCTATTTAAACACAAAGGAGAGGCTGAGATGTTTTGGCTGATTTCAACAGTTACAGCAGTTGTGCCTGAAAACAACTAGAAAATGTATCCCTCTCCTCCTGTTTCCACTTCTTTGCTCTCTCTGTGTCTCTATTTTGGTTTTCTTCTTTCTTCTGAAGCATTGGCATAATGCTGTTCTTAGGAGAAAATAAACGGAGAGCTACAGGAACCTGTATTTAGCGTTTTGTTTACTAGATTCTTACTCATTTTCCTTCCCCCATCCCAGCCCTCGGTCGCCACCATTCTAGTCTATGCTTATTATGAGTTCCTTCGTTTTAGATTTCACATAGGAGTGAGAAAGAGTATTTTTTTTCTTTCTTCCAAGAATTTTCAAGTAGTAATTATCTCTGGTGATGGTGTTACAGAGACCTTTCATGTTCTTTCTATCTTTCTGTGTTTTCTAGCTTTTAGGCAAAACCCAGAAACTATCATGTTTAAAATACAATTACATGTCCTGATGTTTATCTGAACCCAACAGCCAGTTGGGTGGTTTTGATATCTTTGATGTAGTTTTGTTTTTCTTTACTCTTGTTTGTTTTGTTGTTTTGTCTTTGTTTTCAGTGCTGTGGATTAAATCCTGGGCCTTTCACATGCCAGGTGAGCAGTTTACTATTGAGTTGTACTCCTCACCTTATTAAAAGTACATTTTATTGGCCGGGTGTGGTGGCGCACGCCTTTAATCCCAGCACTTGGGAGACAGAGGCAGGCAGATCTCTGTGAGTTCAAGGCCAGCCTGGTCTGTATAGTGAGTTCCAGGACAGCTGGGGCTACAGGGAGAGACCCTGTCTCAAAAAGACAAAAATTTTAAAAAAGTACATTTTATTGTGTGTATTTAAGGCAGACAACAGGGTGTGAGAATCCACAGATATGGGGGAAGATGGTTACTTCAACAGGACAAGTTAAAATATATGTGGTCTCTCTCAGTCACCCATTCCTCAACCTCATTGGCCAGAGTAGCTGTAACCTACATGCTTGGTAAAAGTACCATATATAAAGCCACATTGTTAACTTCTTCCCAAAGCTTAGAAACTTTGTGCATCTCACTCCCAGACAAGCCATATGCACAGAACACAAAAACAACCCCTGGCTCATTTCCTTCATTTGGTTGTTTATTTACTTGTTACTGATTTTTTTTTTTTTCATTCAACAAAATTTAAATCCAATTGATGAGTCTTAGGGCCAGTCAGGTGTTCTTCAAGACAGGCATCTTCTGATATTCAAATACCTGCAGGCCTGTCCACTCTGTAACTGTCCCCTTTGAGTAGCCAGGGTTTTAATTTTTGCATTGTTCTGTCATCTGGGAATATTCTAAATTGCTAGAAATATCTAGATGTAGAAGCATAGTCCTTTATATCTTGCTCTGGGCAGACCTGGATAGTTGCAAGATAATGGAGATACATGGTGTTGGCAGAAATTGATCCTCTTTGTGTGACGGAGAGGTCAGTGAAGAAGGGACCTGACCTCTGTGCAAGCACTGAGGTCAGACCATGCATGAAGAATCAGTTGAGGCATGGGTGTAGCTTTTTGTCATAGATAGACTGTGACACATTCACTCTTGGCCACCACAGGGACGATGCAGCAGGCCTTTCTGGGTATCTGTTTCCCTTTAGGGACCTGCTTCAGTCTTTACTTATGTCATGAAGAAGCTTATTACTGCTCTTTTTCTGTGATTTAGGAGATTGACAAAGTCTCTATTTGCTCCAAATCATATACAATCTGTTGATGTAAGATTGTTTTCTGATTCAAAGCTTCTACAAAGAGCCATGCAACACTGTTCTTCACAGGAGCAAAATTAGGGCTACGGTGAACAGGAAAAACTAAAGGAACTCAGGTGGGGTGGAGGAATGAAATATTTTAAAGACTATAGGAAAAGAGAGTGCACTTGATTTTATTTTTATGGCTTCGAAGGCAATAAAAGGATTACAGGATGAAAGCCACTGAGCCATAACCAAATATCTTTCTGACCCTCCCTAGTCTAGATGATTGGACTGCTTTTGGAGGACTTAAGAACCTGCCTCTTGAGGTGTTATAATTGGCATTAGACAAATGCTGGCTATGTTTAAAAATCCTTTCAACTTTGAAATAAATGTATAAACACATTTTATAAGCTAGAAAAAAAATGATATGGAAGTCTGTGTACTTTAATCAGATTTTTACTTAGGGCTATTTTTTAGTAATAATGGAAATAAACCATGAGCTCTGCCTTTCTCTTTCCTGAGTATTCACAGCCATGGTGGTTGGCATCTGTGGTAGGAGGAACATAATGCTTTCTTGTTCTTTTCTTTATTTTAAACTGTGTGTGTGTGTGTGTGTGTGTGTGCGTGTGCATGTGCATGTGTGTGCATGCACATGTTGATATAGGCACATGAGTGTAGCCAGAAGATGGTGTGGGATCCCCTGGAGCTGGAGTTCCAGGTGCTTGTGATCCACCTCACATATGAGCTGCAGTACTTTCTAGTTGCTGGTTGGACAGAGTGGACAGAAACTGCTAGTGTTCACACCTATAGACCCAGTCCATCTGCTGTTCACTACCTTTCTTGAGGTGAAACAGTCCTACCTGCAAAGGCAGAAGAAGATGTTAGCACATCTGTAGAGCACTGAAACCTTGAACAGGGCACAGCACCTGGAAATATTTCCTTTCAGCAACCAAACACAGTAGGGAGACCACAAATTTCCTATGTCTCTCCAGTCAGGGTTTCTCAGTTGATATCCATTTTATTTTAAAATATTTTATTTATTATTCTTATTTTATGTGTATGAGTATATAGCCTGCATGTATGTAAGTATACCCCTGTCATGCAATGCCTGCAGAGCTCAGAAGAGGGCATTGGCTTCCCCTGGAAGTGGAGTTATGCATGGTTGTTAGCTGCCATAAGGGATCTGGGAATCGAACCCAGGTCTTCTGCAAGGGCAGCTTAACCACTGAGCCATCACTCCAACCCCTCCATTTTGTTTTTAGTTGAATGTATAAACCCAGAAGGTGTGACTTGCTTACCGGGCAACATAGCCATGTTATGAGGAATGACTTTGAATCCACCAAGCACCTGGAGAAGGTAAACCCAGGGCTTCCCATAGCCAATCTTGACTCATCAGCATAGCACTAACATCGCACTGTCATTTAATCAAAACAAACATGTGACATACAGTGATAATATCTTCTCCTTGGAAGCTTGGTGCTGCTCTGCAGTCACAACTGAAGACAAATAAAGGTGTGGCCCTATTTAATTCCTTCCCAAAGTGAGGTAAATGTGACTATTTTATACCCCTTTTAATTATCTTGCAAAGGTTTAGTTTTTATAAAAGCATGCATTTACTTATTCCTGTGTGTTCTTGTAGATGCATTTATACCACTGTGTGCATATAGAGGTCAGAGGGCAATTTGCCAGACTCAGTTCTCTCCTTCCACCACGAGGGTTTTGGGGCTCCAACTCAGACAATCAGGCTTGGTGGCAAATGCCTTTCTCCTCTGATTCATCTCATGGGCCCCTTATCAAAGCTTTTTGTGTACAACATTTTATTAAAAGTCAAACAATATTCCACATTTGTCTGACCAACACCCTGTATTTCACTTCCAAGGTGCTATTGTTTCTATCGACATATTCTTAATAACTTACCCATGATACTGTTCAATCCCAGTTTATATTTTATGTATTTGTTAACAGTGGAACATGAAGATTTTGCTTTTATATAGCTCTACACACACACACATACATATACACACACAACTTGCAAAATAGCCCATATTTATATTTTTCATTATTTTGATTTTGTATTTACTCTCCAGCGAATTTCTTGTAAAAACTTTTACTTTTGTCATGAATTTACTCTTTTTTTTTCCTTTTTCTTGATTTATTTCAGGTTTCTTCAGATTTTTCTGCATCTTCAAATACCACTATAAATTCTCTTTTCCACATGTTCTTCATGTTTAGCTATGGTATTAAGACTCACCTTTTCTATCATTTGTTGAGGTTTTCTCTTGGGCTGGGGATATGTGGTACGGTACTTGTCTAACATGTGAGAAGCTCCAGAAAAGAGGGAAAAACTTCTCTTGCATTTCAGTGCTCTCTTTCTGGAGTGTGTGCTTTGATCATTTCAAAGCCTTTGTTGTGACAAGGTACAATAGGCAGCAATCTTCTAAAAGAGAGGGCTCAGAAACAAAGCCTTTGGGCAACTTGAACATCTGAAAATGTGTTTATTCCATTGTAATATTTGGTTCATATTAATTTGGATTTGAGAAAAGACTCTCTTTGGGGGAAGATTCAAAGCAGCAGGGGTCCATATTTCCTGCAGAACTACGCAGTGTAGTTCACTTTTGGAAAGAGAGTGGTTTGAGGAAAGAGTCAGAGACTCTGGACAGCAGTTTCTCTGAATATCATTGGGACAAATAAATTCATTTTTGTTATTCGGGAATGTTACTTTCAAAGATACCAGTGTGGTATTCTATCACTCAGTAATACTGTCACATGTGTATTTCCAGGTTATCTTTGTTATTAGAAGGAAAGGGACACATCATGCCATCATTTTGTGTGTGACTAAAGTGGAAATACTTGTCCTTTCATTTCAGAAAAGCCATATACTGCTAAAGAGACCTTATGTTCTCTATGAGAGAAACTTAATTTGAAGCATTTTGTAGATGGTCGATGTGGGTTATTGAATTCCCTGAACTTGAATACAGATTTGATTTTGTGTTGTTGATGTGTCCTGAGCTTCGTGACCTAATAATAAGATGGAGATAATATCACTCTTCATATGATGGGACTGATTTTAAACACCATGAAGAGGCCCATAATTCCAGTCCAATATGACTGGAAGAGGCCATTCTCCTAGACACTGTCAAGGAACAGTGTGGAGTACTGAGAAATTCTCACCCAGTCAAGAAAAAATATGAATATGAATAAATCAATGTAGATTCAAAATTTTAGCAGCATTCCACAGCAGCATGAGTGTGTACTGGGCCTCAAGATGGTCACAAGCACTTTGGAAGAGTGAACATTGTGCTGAAGCACTTCTGGCCAAATATCTTTGCTTCACTGACCTCTTGGAAAATCGATGAATATAACTCTGTGCAGGTAGGCTCATTAGTTGACATACAGTATTCAGAAAATATTAAATTATTATTTATTTATTTATTTATTTATTTATTTATTCTGTGCGTGTGTGTGCGTGTGTGTATTCACATGCCAGAACATGTGTCTGGATGTCATAGGACAACTTGTAGAAGTCAGATTTCTCCATCTATCATGTGGGTCCCAGAGGTTGCTCAGGTGGTCAGGCCTTAACAGCAAGTGTTTTTATCCCCTGACCCATCTCATCCGCCCAGAAAATATTAAAAATTAATGAATAGTTGCCTATCATTTCCTACATGTGTATATTGTTTCAGTGATTACAAAGTACTTTTATACATGACTTCATTTACTCTCAAAGACCCAGCATGACAAATTGCTATTTTCTGTATTTACAAACGAGAAATTGAGGACGACTGGAAAAGGCTGGCTTAAGAATGCCTGCTCCTAAGTACAGTAGCTGAAATGGGTACACTTAAATTCTTTTTCCAATCCAGTTCTTTTTCCATCACGCCATGTGCTCTGCTGATCCCTACCAATCAATCATACTGCCTCTTGGACTTCAACAGATGCATTCAAGGGTGAGGGGAAATTTGAGTCAGCCACACTGTCCTGAAGGGTTCACAGTCCTGACCTGAGTGAAGGGGGTGTGTTCTGCTTGCCTGCCAGGCCTGGGCAGGCTGCAAGCATGTGGCTTCAGGACTGGCCAGACACAGGATCCTAGGGAATCAGGATGGGCACCCTCGTTCAAGGAGATCAGTTTCACTCATTCTATTTCAGATAGGTGCTGCAAGAGGAAAGGAAAAGCTTTGCAGAGAACCCGAGGCAAGTGTACCAGCAAACATTTGTTGCTGTCCTCCTCAGTGGACTCAGTACAAATTCTTATCAGCTATGTGGATCAATAAGGCTTTTCTTTAAAAGCATGATGCATCAACGTTTTATCTTTTGATTTTATCGAAGGAGCAAATCTTATATGAAGGTGGCTTATGCAATTTTTTTTTTTTTTTCATTAAACTTACCTTTTGGTACCTGACAGGCAGATGAAGGGTTTGAACCTAAGGCCTATTTGGTCCAGGTTGTGCTCAGAACAGTCTCACCAGTGGTCTGGGTATGCTGCATACCCGGTACCACTAGACCCCAAACAGGTGAAACTGCTCCTTAGCAAAGAGCTTCTTTGTTGTGAGAAAAGGAAAACATCCTTCTTGGGTCGCGTTCTGCTGCTGTAGTCCCTGGCTAATCTCCTTACCTTTTATACTGTTCTAATCACCTTGGACACTCCACATACCTAGACTGAGGAATCATTCTAATGAGACCTCCTGGAGCCCATTAAAAGAATACTCAGCTTCCTGTCCAGTATTTATGGCTTTCAATATTTGGTGACCTAGTTTTACCCAACCTCAAATTTTCCTCACTCCTATCTCATAGTTCTTCAATGGCCAAGCTCTCAGTATTTCCTATTTCATATTTAGTCTTAAGCACAGTGTTACTTACTGATAATTGCATTTGGTTTGTGTGGCTTTGATCATTTGAAGCAGGCTCTTTGGGGAGTGCCTCTGAGCTCTGGGCAGCCTCTGTTCAGTGCCCCCTTTTTATCATAATGCAATATGGGAGTCACCTTACTAAGAGGCTATATATGAAGCATTATAAAATTACCAGTTCCGACTAACTGTACAAGTAAAAATGAACTCTTGCAAGTGTTATGTCATCTAGCTTGGTGTTTCCAGATATTTGTGTCTGTGAAGTCTGGGTGCATTTCCTCAGTATTTTACTCACAGGAGAGATGGGGAGAGGGCAGGCCGTGTGTATAAATAGCTAAGCAAGGGCTGGGAAATCTTGATGGACATGTTGTCAATATGCTTTGCTATTTTCTCATAGTTCTGGTTGTGGTTCTGATTTCTTTGAAGAATAAAGAGAATTTCCTGTTTTTTACAATTGAACAAACAGCTCGACTAGGGGAAACATGGTGCTGAAACCTGTCAATAAATGCGCCTAACATATGTTACGTTTATAGACGGGGAGGAAAGGAAACCTAGCAAGTCAGTGGAAAGATGTGCAAGCTGGCTGACAGGTGCAACATCTCAGCGCAACAAGTTAAAGCTCTGCTGAGCAGTGGCTGTGTCCACAGAGATTTGATTTGCTACAGACACGAATTCCAGCTCACTGAGCTGGTTTTTCGGTGTCTGTGATTAAGACCAAAAGTCAAGTAAGGCCAACTGCCAACAATAAGGCTGGAAATAAACTCAGTCAAAACAGCATATGATGTTTGGGGAGATGGCTCAGTTAGTATAGTGCTTGCTGCAAGCCCGAGAACCTCAGTTTGATCCCCTAGAACTCATGGGAAAAGGAAAAAGTCAGGTGTAATAGCCTGTGCCTTGAATCCCAGTGCTGGAAGGCAGAGACAAGACAATTCTTGTGGTTTGTGGACAAGCCAGCCTGACTGAATTGGCAAGCTCCAGGTTCAGTGTGAGACCCTGTATCAAAAGATAAGGTGAACAATTAAGACACCCAATGTCTGGTCTCCACACATATGTAAATACTCATGCACACCCCCCCAAAGCCAGCATAAGATGCTAGGTAAGAATAAGTGTCAGTGGAATGCTCAGTCACAGTAGGATATATATATATCCCCTCCCCAAGGCTCAGGAACCATTGTACAGAGGGGGTGGAATGCTTGTAGAGTCAGAGGTCAGGGAGGACAGGGGTAATACTGCCTTCTGGACATGGCAGGACCACTGCACTCATGAACTCACAGACATAACTGATCCACAAGGCTATTTCTCAGGTGTGCCTCTCTCTCCAGGTTGAACTAGGTGGAGAGGGTATGAAGGTCTGTAACAAAGCTTCCAGCACAGAAGAATGCTTATTATTTGTGTATACTTATCACTTGATACAGTAGGAACAACCTTTTCAGCCAAAGTCGTTGAATAATCTAGGCAAGCCTAAGCTAGATTTTGAGACAAATTGAACTTCAGCTAACACACAATCATAGTACTAAAAATGGCTTCAATCAAAGCTAGAGCTTGCTTGTATAGTTTTAGAGTCATAAGACAGAGAAGGGAAAAGGAGAATAATGGGGAGGACGGGTAGGTGGGGAGAGGCGTAATGTAAATATAGTTTACATAAAACATTAGACTGTGAATCTAAAAATAGAAAACACATTTCTTATTTACCAGGAAAGTAAGCAAGAACTGGTTAAGCAGGATGAGGTGAATGGTATGGATTTAAACAGTCCTCCTATTTTTCGGATGTCTTGTTCATTATTTAGGTTGTGAATGATTGATCCGGAGCATATGAATAGTATGGCTTTGAAGAAGGCGTGAGTACAGTTTAAGTTTGGATTTTGTGTTCTTATGGTAAAATTTAAGGAAGAACTAACATTCGTTTTCTGGGTAACCAGCTATCACCAAGCTCGTTAGGCTTTTCACCTCTACCTTAGCTAAGAGGGATAGGAGAGTAGGGCAGGAGAGAGGGCAGGAGTAATTGACACTAAGGTTGTTTTAAAAAGCCATATGGAAATTTACTATTTTATAAGCTTAATATATGTGTACATACATACATATATGTGTGTATATTCATATGAGTTTAATTGGAGTTACCCTACATAGGGGATGATGTTCTTCCCAGAAGACATAGGTTGCCAAATAAAAAGCCCAGTGCCAGATGTGGGATACTTCGTCTTGAGTTGCCAATCAGTGGTGTACAGAGGCCCCCAAAACAACATAGCCTGTTGCCATTGCTTTTGGTTGCCCACCAGAACTTGATGATACTTCCCTATTCCTGAAGACACCACACACTTTGGTCACAGACATGAAGAAATCAAGTTGGTATCGACCAGGAAGCATCCTTCTCTCTGGCTAGCTTTCATAGTACTGGAAGGTGCTATGTAGGCTATTGTGGAAAAAAGTAATCAGCAGTGTTACCTAGCTGTGGACCTTGTAAACTACAATAATGAACAGTGTGGCACTATATGCCTATGGGTGCAATAGTGGCAAAAATATTATAGCAGCAACCAACCACTTTCTGATCGAATTTAAAGCCTACTCCACAAGAGGAAACACATGCCTGGTACTGTAAACCTGGCTGAGAACTAACAGGCCCTAAGGGTCAATCTACTACTGCTATTCTGCTAAATGGACACAATATCAAACTGTCCTCTACATTCTGATCTTTATGTCCATAGATATAATGAAGCTCTCAAACCTCATCTGAGAATTTCTTTGTGCAGTGGATGGTGGTTAATACAGAAACTTACAAGTAGTCAAAGTACAGAGAGTCAGTATGGAGTGCCCAGCCACAAATAGAACATGTGTAGCACCCTCTTCCCCAAGGCTCTGGGACCATTGTAGAAGATGGGGTGGAAAGCTTGTAAGAGGACAGGAGTAATACTGTCTTCTGGACATGGTTGGACCATTGCACTCATGAACTCCCAGTAGCTGTGGCTGCCTGCATGGGACCTGCATAAGATCAAACCAGTCAATGTTCTATCATGGAGGGGGAAGGAGTCACAAGCCCTCATCCTTAACTGAGGAACTATGGATAATTGATGACTTCTGGGGTAGAGTCAGCTTTTATTGGGGGAGGATTGATTTTTTTGAGACAGGGTCTCCCTGTAGCCCTGGCTCACCTGGAGCTCACTATGTGGATTGAGCAGGCCTCAATCTTCCAGAGATTTGCCTGTCTCTGTCTCCCAAGTTCTGCCACCATGCCTGACAGAGTCAGCTTTCCTTAAGCATGTAGCCTGTGGTAGGTTGACCGTGCTCCCGTGGATGGCCCCGCACACAAGATTATATGGGTAGTACAAATTGGACTTGATGGCTTATTAAAAACAAAAATAGGAGGACAGGAAGTTTGGGGTATAGGGAGGTACCGATGGATCTCGGAGGAGTTAGGGGAGGGATGCAGGTGAATATGATCAAAGTACATTGTACGAAAATCTCAAAGGATTAATAAAAATTTCATGTGAACAGAAGAGAGGTTCTTAGAATTTTAGTGATTGATGTATACATACTGATTATAAACATGTAAATGCACACAGATCCACATATACATATATTTTTTTTCATTTTGATGACTACATTAACCAAGGAGATATCATAACCATCAGAAATTTAAAAATGTATATTCTTATTTTCTGAAGATACTTTCACAAGAGCCTAATATGGAAATATTAGCAACAGTTTGTATTGAAGCCATAATTAATTTTTTACCTTTCATCTCTAGAAACAGGTTCTTTACAACTCCACCCCCAAGTTGTGGGTTTGTCCTTGCTTCAAGTAGTCAGAATCTCTTTGAGAGTTTGTCAGTTTATAACAAAACTATACTTCTCATCTCATTTCCAGCACCTCAGGCAGATTAGCACTGTTAAAGAAATCAAGAAAGTTTGAAGTAAATATCCATTTTTTATTGTTCCGCAAACCCAATTTTTGACTTTCATCTGTGTCTTTATATTTGCTCATCAGCAATTCTACAAAGACTTGAAGTTATTTAAAAGTATACTAGGCATGATAAAACAAAGTCAAATCAAGATTAAGCAATTAAGCCCACTCTGTCCCATCCTGTAGGCTGCTAGACTCCTTGCTTCTCTGTGCCTGTGCTGCCAGGTAGGCCCAACTCCTTCCCACCCCATAGGCCTGCCCCTCAGCTCCTCTGGAGTCTTGCCTCCCCGCACTTCCAGCTGGGCCCCACTCCTTCCCACTCCAAAGGCCACCAGGCTCCTCCACAATCTTGCTTCCCTGTGTTTCCAGGTAGGCCTGTTTCCTTCCCGCCCTATAGGCCACTTAGCATCTCTGGTTTCCTGCTTCCCTGTGCTGCCAGGCTGCTCAGTTTCCTGTATGACTAGGTCTCCCAACTTCTCGCTCATCTCTTCTACACTGTCACTTCCCTGTGCTTCCTGGTTGCCAGGTGCCTCTGGGATCTCTTATTCACATACTTCTGGTTAGACCTAATCTTTTCTACCCCATAGGCCTCCTGACTTCACACTTGGTTTCCCTGGGATCTTGTGTACTCCAGTTCCTGGCTGACTGGAGCTGACTCAAGATAGGGGATCCAGGCATGGAGAACTACACCAGAAGGTGGTGAAGTCTAGCAAGATCAGCCAGGGTGACCCTTGGATAGTGACTGTTAGTACACAAGTAACAGAGTCTCAAAAGAAGACTAGGGATAGACTGCAGCCCCAGTTCGCATCCTACAGAGGAAAACTGCCATCTCAGGCTTCTTATGAGATAGTCCTGTCTTGAACATTGTACACAGATCCATTGAACGAAGAAATGTGATTGGAATAAAAAGAAAGACTCAACCAACAAACTGCTTCGGATGTGCAAGCCCCAGTGAAGAAAGAGTAACTTGAAATACTAAGAGAACATGTCCTGCTCCATTACTAATTTCATAGCATTGACTCCTAAATGAAAATGACCTGGAAGAAATTTCAGACAAAGAATTCAAAGGAATGATTACAATTATGTTTAAACAACTCAAAGAAGATATAAAATCACTCCAAGAGGATAAAAATAAAGAGATGAATGAAACAATGAAGGCAATCCAAGACATGAAAATAAAATTAAAGAGAATTGCTGGTGACCTCCACATGCATGCTATGGCATGTGCACATACACACACACACACACACACACACACACACACACACATGTGCATACACACACACAAATCCAGAGCAGTCTTATGCCCACATCTACCTCATTGTTAATCCAAGCAGATCAAGGAGAAAATAATGCAAAGTCAAATGATAAATAAAGGGAATACTGGACAATTAATCCATTTCCAAAACACCATTATCGCTAGCATGATGGCATATGCCTTTAATTGCAGCACTCAGGAAGTAGAGCCAGACAGATCTCTATGGGAGGCCAACCTGATCTACACAGCAAGTTTCAGGCCAGCCAGCACTACTACATAGTGTGATCCTGTCTTGAAAATGTTTTTTTTTTTTAATTTTTAAAAACACATTATTTACAATTCAAATAATGTTCTCAAATGCCAAATTATTTCTTTTCTATTAGAGATAAAAAGTAATATAAGACCTTTAACCTTTTTTAAACATTGTTTGTGTGGAGGGGGGTATGGGGTGGAGGGGATGCATGTGAAGGTCAAAGGATAACTGTGTGGAGTTGGCTCTCACCTTCCACCTTTATGTGGGTTCAAAAGATAAAACTCAGGTCAGCTTGGGCAAAAAGAGCCTTTCCACTGAGCCATATCACTGGCTTACATTTTGCCTCTGAATTTGTATTTTTATTATATAAGCCTTCATACTACAATGAGTACCCAAGTTACATAATCCCCTTCAACAATTACAAAGTACATTCTGGTCTTATAGGGAGGGAAGGGAGGAAGGAAAGAATGTGTCAGTGGAAAGATGTATGTTACCAAGTTGTAAATTAGCAAAAAAATGGGAAAACTGGGATTGAGTTTGCAAAGAGTACATTAATATATAGTTCATATATCCATTAACATATATGTAGACATAGAGAGGGATATAGGTCAATGTGTTTATAGAGCATGGTCAAAAAGAGGGACCAAATTGACTTGTTTTTTGCATTGATTGTTCTCTACTTTTTTGAGGCAAGCTCAGGCTTGCCTGCAATTTACTATATAGCCCAGGCTGGCCTGGAACTAATGATTCTCCTGCCTCAGTCTCTTGAGTGCTGAGATGATAGGCATGTGCCACCGTGCCTGACTAAACTTGTTTTTAATTTTTTAAAAGAGATTTTATTTTTTACTTTTAGTTATGTGTATATGCATGCATGTGTCTGTGTGTGTGTGTGTGTGGGTATGTGCACATGAGTGCAGGAGCCCACAGAAGCCAGAGGTGTCAAATCCTCCAGGAGCTGGAGTTACAGGTGGTCATGAGTCCCCTGATGTGGTTATTTGGAAATGAGCTCAGGATCTCTGGAAGAGCAGTATGTGCTCTTGATTGCCAAGCCATCTTGCCAGCCCATAAACTTGTTCTTTAAAATAAATGTGCATTTAAGGATATGCCAGTTGGAGGGGGGGTGGTAATACAGGTAGCTGTGATGCTCAAAAAGAAGTAATTATATATGTAATTTCTATTTCCACAATCCAGAAAATTAAGACTACAATAAATAAAATCTATCAGAAGACATTAAAAACCCAAAAGAAATGAACAACTCCCAAAGTTGCCTGCTATTTCTCAAAATTTATCCTGTGAATGTAAGTTTTGCTTTGATTCTAAACTCTTAATATGCCATAATAAATGAAATCGTACTTAAAAAAAAGAATTGATGGAGAAAACCTAAAGTGAAATGATGCTGGAAATGAAAAACTCAATAAGCTAAAAACCTCAGTAGGGGGGCCAGAGAGATGGCTCAGCAGTTAAGAGGACTGACTGCTCTTGCAGATGACCCGGGTTTGATTCCTAGCTTCTACATGGTAGCTACAAACTGTCCTTAACTCCAGTTCCAGGGGAATCTGAAGCCCTCTTCTGACCTCTGCGGCACTTCACGACATGGGTGCATTCACATATATGCAGGCAATACACTCTTACACATAAAATAAAAATAATAAAGAAAATTAAAAAAAAAAAACCTCAGTAGAAAGCTTCACCAAAATAGAAGGAATCATGTGGAAAACTGAATGGCATGGTTGGAAGACAAAATAGAAGAATTAGCTCACTCAGTCAATGTCAACAATGAATCTTAAAAAAAAAAAAAAGAACATGGGAAGAACCTAATTTTCATTTGAAGAACCTAATTTTCAAATTATGGGCATAGAGGAAGGAGAGAATATGTCCAATGAAACCACAGAAGAAAGTTTCCCAAACCCAGGGAAAGAGAGGCCCGTCCAGGAACAAGAGGCCTACAGAACACTAGACAGATGGAAGCAGAAAAAAACTTCTCCATATAGTTAAAACACTAAAAACTTTGAATAAGAGGTATTGAAGGCTACAATAAAGAGAGGTCAAGTCACTTCTAAAGGCAGGACCATAAGAATAACCCATGATTATTTGATAGAAACATTTGAAACCAGAAGTACCTGGAAAGATGTATTCCAAGTTGTGAAAGACCACAACCGCCAACCCAAATTATTTTACCCAGCAAAACTATCTATTAATGTTGAAGGAGAAATAAAAGTTTCCGTGATAAAAAGAGATAAAAGGAACTTATGGCTACTAAGCCAGCTCTATGGAGGATATGGAAGGAATTATTTGGACTGAAGAGAAGGATAAACCAATACAAGGGGCCATAGGGGATAAACAAGCAATATTAGATCAGTTTTTCAAAAGAGATCTAAGAAAACACCACAAAGTCAACAAAGTGACAGGAATCAAGAAACAACTTTCCATAGTAACTCTGAATGTTACAGGTCTCAATTCACCAATAAAAGGACAGAGACTAACAGACTGGATTTGAAAATAGGATCTTTTTATTCCCTCCAAAAAAAAAACATTTCACAATCAAAGTAGACACTACCTTGGGGCAAAAGGATAGACAACAGTATTAAAAGCAGCTCAAACTAGAAAATAAGCAAGTACAGCTATTCTAATATCTGACCAAATAGACTTCAAATCAAAATTACTCAGAAGAGATAAGGGAGGCCACTCCATACTCAGTAAGGGAACAGTTTACCAAGAGGATATTACAAGTCTAAATATATATGCAGCAAATATAAGTATACCAATTTTATAAAACAAATACTTCTAGATGTAAAAAGCACAGATTAACCCGAACACAGTGATAGTGGGTGACTTCAATACCCCATTCTCAACAAACACAGATTGTCTGAACAAAGACTAAATGGAGAAAAATTAGAATTGAATGACATCATACATCAAATGGACTTAACAGACATCTATAGCACATTCCACCCAAACACTGAAGAATTCAGCAGCCCATGACCCTTTCTCCAAAACTGGCCCCATGTTAGGATGCAAAGCCACTCTAAAGAATGTGGAAAAATCAAAGTAACGTTTCATATTCTATATTACCACAATGGACTAAAGCTAGCTATCAACAGCAGTAGATACCACAGACTCATGTAGACAATAGATAGATTGTAGCTACTCATGTAGCAATAGATATACAGACTCATGTAGACTACACAACATAGCATTGACTGATAATTGGGTCACTGAAGAAATCAAGAAAGAAATTTTGAAAATTAGAATTGAATGAAAATGAAAGCACAACACACCAAGATCTTTGGGACACAATTCAGGTTGTCCTAAGAGGAAAGTTTATAGCATTAAGTGCTTACATCAGAAAAATTTGAGAAACATAAAATTAATAATGTACCTTAAGGCCTTGGAAAAACAGGAACAAACCCAACAATCCCCAAAGAGATCATCAAATGCAGGGCAGAGCTGGGCGTGGTGACACACGCCTTTAATTTCAGCACTCCAGGGGAAGAGGCAAGTGGATCTCTGTGAGACTGAGGCCAGCCTGGTCCACATAGCAAGTTCCTGGCCAGCTGTCTTTTTTGTTTTTCAAAAAGACAAAAAAGAATCAGGGCAGAGATTAGTGAAATTAAAACAAGCACAACACAATAATAACAAAATAATGCAACAAATCAATGAAACAAAAAGTTGGTTCTTTGAAAAAATAAACAATATTGATAAACCCTTAGTTAGCCTACTCAAAAGAATAAGAAATGACCTAAAGTAATACAATTAAAAGAGAGGCATTACAACGGATACCAGTGAAATTCAGAAAATCAAAAGGACAACCATTTTTTTTTTCGGTCTTTTTGAGACAGGGTCTCCCTATAGCCCCAGCTATCCTAGAACTCACTTTGTAGACCAGGCTGGCCTTGAACTCACAGAGATCCGCCTGCCTCTGCCTCCCAAGTGCTGGTTTTAAAGACTAGCGCCACCAGGCCCAGCAGGACAACTTTTATAAAACCTCTCTTCCACTAAATTGGAAAATCTAAAAAATTCGGGTGAATTTCCAGATACATATGACATGCCAAAGTTAAACTAAGAAGAAATAAATGATTTAAATAGATCCATAACCAGCAATAAGATTTTAGCAGTAACAAAAATTCTCTCAAACAGAAAATGCCCAGGACCAGATGGATTCACTACAGAATTTTACTAGAACTTCAAAGAAGAATTGACACAAATACTACTCAAATTATTTCATGAAACAGAAAAAAATAAGGCTTCAAATGTCTTTTTGTGAAGCCAATATCACCATAACCTAAAAAAACAGTTAAGGATACCACAGAAAAAGAAAATTACATATCGATTTCTCTGATGAACACAGATGAGAAAATTCTCAATAAAATACTAGCAAACCTAACTCAAGATCACATCAAAAAGATTGTCATTCATCATAACAAAGTTGACTTCATTCCAGAGATTCAGGGATGACTCAACATATTTAATAAAAGTTAACCATCATATAAATTGACTCAAAGACAAAATCACATGGTCATCTCAATAGATGCAGAAAAGGCCTTCAACAAAACTTGACATCACTTCATGATTAAAGTCATTGGAGTGGCTAGGGTTGGAGGGAACATACCTCAACATAATAAAGGCTCTGTATGACAGGCCTAAAACCAATATTATATTAAATGGAGAAAATAAAAAGCATTCCTAGTATGATCAAAAACAAGACAAGGGTGTCCATGCTCTCTAATGCTACTCAATATAGTGCTTGCAGTCTTAGCTAGAGCAACGATGAGGGAAGGAGATAAAAGTTTATAGGCAATAAAAGGAGTCCAAGCATTGCAGTGTTCAGATGATAGAATTTTATATGAGACCCTAAAGTCTCCGCCAAAAATTCTTAGTTCACACAAATCAGCAGCTTTTCTATATCCCAATGACAAACATACTAAAAAACAAACAGCCAAACAAAAAAATCAAGGAAACAATTCCCATTAAAACAGCCACACACTAAAAACTTAAAAATAAACATAACCAAGGAAATGAAAGATCTCAATAATGAAAATTTTAAGACACTGAAGAAAGAAATTAAGGAAGACACCAGAAGATGGAAAGAAGTTCCACACTCATGGATTAGAAGAATTGAACTTATTAAAATTGTCATCCTACCAAAAGCAATCTATAGATTCAATGCAATCTCAATCAAAATTACATTCTTCGTATACATGGAAAAAAAATCTCAAAATTTATAAAATCACACAATAAAACAAGGAGAGCCAAAGCAATCTTGAACAAAAAGCATACTGTGAGGGGTATTCTTCTACATGATTTCAAATTATACTAATAGAACCATAGATCAATGGAATAGAATAGAGCTCTCACATATAAGTCTATGCAACTACAACTATGTGACTTTTGACAAAGACACCAGAAATATATATTGGACAATGATAGCATCTTCAACAAATGGTGCTGGTAAATCTGGACTTCAGATGATGAATATATGAAGCTGGATCCTGTCTCTCATCCTGCACAAAACTCAACTCCAAGATCAAGGACCTCAACTTACTATGAAACTGCTAGAAAAAAAGTAAAGATTACATCTCATCTTATAGGCTCAGTGAAGACTTCCTAAATAGGTCTCTGGTAGCATAGGACATAAGGCCAACAATTGACAAATGGGATCTCATGAAGCTAAAAAGCTTATGTTCAGCAAAAGAAACTGTCAGTTGAATGAAAAGGCAGCCCACAGAATGGAAGAAAATCTTCACCAGCTGTACATCCAGCAAAGGATTAGAGTATACAAAGAAAATTAAGCATTAAGAAAACAAATATTCCAATTAAAAATGAGCTATGAGAGCCAGAGAGATTACTCAGTGGTTAAGAGCACTGGCTGTTCTTGCAGAGGACCAGGGTTTGGTCCCCCCCAGCACCCACATGGCTTCAAACAACCATCTGTAACTCCAGTTCCACAGGATCTGATGTCCTCTGGCCTCTGTGGGCATTGCATGTACAGGTGTATTTATATACCTGCAGACCAAGCATTCATACACATACAAATAATTTAACAAAAAAGAAAAGAAAATCATGAAATTTTTAGGTAAATGGATGTATGTGGAAAAATTATATTGTGTGAGATCATCCAGGCCCAGAAAGATAAAAATAGAGTTTCTTCTCATATGTAGATCTGAGCCTCTAATCCTTTGTATGTTTAAACTAGAGTACATTTGGAAGCCAGGAAAATAGAAACAGGTCTCTTGGAGTGGGTATACTAAGGGAGGGGAGATAGTAAAATATAGTTAAAAAAGAAAACAGAAAGGAGGATTACTAAGGGTAGAGAAATCCAAGCATGAAGAGGGCAGAGGAAGGGGAATAAGAGGGCAGGGGAAGGTGCAGCCAAAATGAAGAGTGCTTGAAAAAGCTATATGGAATATTACAATCTTCCAACCCAAGGGAAAAAAAAAATTAACTAGGTGGCAGGGGGTGGTTCTCAGGGCTGACAGTTTTTAAGTTCAGATAGGAGGGTTAGGAGAGGAGAATGTAGGGGGTGGGTTAGGTAAAACTAAAGGTATATGAAGAAGTCTTAAATCTACTACTTGTTAAACTAATGAAAAAATATAAGTGTTGGAGAAATGGCTCAGCAGTTAAAAGCACTGCTGCTCTTGCAGAAGACTTGGGTTGGGTTTCTAGCACCTACAACCATGTGGCAGCTAACAACAGTACTTAATTCCGGTTCCAGAGGCTCTGACACCCTCTTCTGGTCCCCACAGGCACTGCATACACAGGTACATGAAGGCAAAACACAAAACACAAAATTAAAAAAAAAATATATATATATATATATATGGAATTTGAACAGACGTATCCTACATGGGTGAACAATGCTGCTCTCAGAAGACATGGGTTAGTAAGTGAAAATCTAAGTGCCAGGCATGTGATACCTCCTTATGAGTTATTCTTCAGGGAACCCCAAAGGCACCCAAAATAAAACACCTATTGCTATTGCTCATGGTTGCTCACCATAACCATGGTAAGACACTTTGCTGAGGGCACCACTCACTTGGGAGACAGAGAAATCAACCTAGACCCACCAGAAACTCTTCCTGATGACTGGCTTAAATAGTGCCAGAGGGCACTATGCAGGCTGCTGGGGAGAAAAGACACCAATAGGCTCACCCAGCACTAGACTCTGTATACTACAATACTGACCAGCCTGGCAAGATGTACTCACTGGTGTAATAGTGGCATAATGGATATTGAGGTAACTGACTGCTCTCTGATTGGAAATTAGATCTGCTCCACAGGAAAGATTTCATGTCTGGTACTATAAAATCTGGTCTACAGTCCAAATTAGGTAGATCATAGGCTTTTGCAGGGAATCTGCCATTTTTGTTTTGCTAAATGGTCAGGTAGTCAAACTGCCTTCTAAATATTTAGGTTTATACCCATAAATTGATGTTGCTCTCAGTTCTTTTCAGAGAAACTTCTTTTTGCAGAGGGTAGTTAATGTAGGAGGTTCATAACTTGTCAAAGTGCCAAGTATAAGTAACTGTGATTGTTCAGTTGTGGATGATCATCTGTATCAACCTGCTCCCATCCAAGACTTGGGGAACATGATTGAAGAAGGGGCAGAAAGAATGTAAGCACTGATGGATGGGGAGGAGAGTTTTGAAAAGCTGACTTCTGGGCATGACATGGCTGTTGCATACGTCAATTCCCAGCAGCTGTGGTTACCTGCACAAGACAGGCATAAGATCAAGCCAGCCAAAATTACAGCATGAATAGGGGAGGCGGCCCTTAAGGGCACAACATTGGAGAAGCCATTTGCAGTTGATGGCTGCTGAGGGAGGGACAGTCACTCTCCTTTAGGGATATGGCTTCTGGTACCATTGAATGGCTCCATACCCATACGTGTATAGGTAGCACTATTTGAATTCAGAGGGTTATTAATAATAAAAAAGGAGGACATGAGGTTGGGAGGGAGGTGAGTTGAGGGGCACTAGGGGGAGTTGGAGGGAGGTAGTGGTGGATGCACATGATAAAAAAAAACATTGTATAGGTCTAGTGTATGCTGTAATAAGTGCTGAGGGTTCATATGCAGCTTGTTGTGTCCAGACAGCATGATTTCCTTGTATTTATCTACCACCTCTGTCTCTTATACTCTTTCTGCCCCTCTTCTGCAGTGATTCTTGAGCCTTGGGAGGAGAGTCTGTGATAGAGGTGTCCCATTTAGGGCTGAACACTCCTCCACAGTCTCTTATTCACTGCATGTTGACCAGTTGTGGGCCTCTGTGTTATTTGTCATCTACTGTAAGAATTAGCTTCTCTGGTGAGAGTTGAGAGATGCATTATTCTCTGGGTAAAATAAGGCAGTCCAAACCCAGCATGGATGGGGGAGGTAGGCAAGAAGCCCTAGCCTTAGGTGAGGGTCTAGTGACAATTGATAGCTACTAAGAGAAGTAGAGTCAGTTTTCTTTAAGAATGTGATGTGTTGTATGTTGACCAGGCTCCAAGGGATGAACCCTCACCCAAGTTCATTTGGGGAATACAAAGTATACTTGATAAGCTTTTGAAAAAGAAAAATAAATAGTGATCATGAAGTTTGGGGGGGTGGTAAGGTGGCCGAAGAGATGGGGAGGTCTGAATATAACAAAATATATTGTATGAACTTCTCAAAGAACCAGTAAAAATTTCATATATTATATATAGATATAATATAGATAGATAGATAGATAGGTAGATAGATAGATAGATAGATAGATAGATAGATAGATAGATGATAGATATTTGATCCAGGGTCTCCCTGTAGCCCCAGCTGGCCTGAAACTCATTATGTAAACCAGGCTGGCTTCGATTTCACAGAGATCTGCCTGTCTCTGCCTCCCAAGTGCCGGGATTAAAGGTATGAATCACCACACTTAGGTCAGTAAAATTATTAAAAAAGAACTTAAAAAGAAAAAAGAAACTTTGTATTAAATGCATGAAAATTTCAAGGAACATATGAAAAGTATCATTAAAAGGATTAAGTAATTAGAAATAAGAGGAAAGTGTGTTGTGGGGACTCTTTCCACCCACACACTCAGCACTGACTCTGGACCTGGTGGTGCCTTCGTTGACTAGAGACTGCATACCACTAGGGTTGTGTGCTTCCTTATGGGTTGGAGGGAACTAAGTAAAGGTTATGTACCAGAAGTTATAGTGAAAGCTATGTTAGATTAAAATTTTTTTTGGTTAATTTATTTTTATTTTATATATATATATGAGTGTTTTGCCTGCATGTATGTTAAGTGCACTGGTATTGTGCAATGCCTGTGGAGGCCAGAAGAGGGCATCAGATCTTGTGGAACTGGAGTTATGGGTGGTTGTTCGCTGCCATGTGGGTGCTGGGAACCAAAACTGGGCTCTCTGCAAGAGTGATCAGTGCTTTTAACTGCTGAGCCATATCTCCAGTCCCCCCAGTTTTTTAAAAGTTCTTTTTATTTAAAAAACAAACCTTTTAGGTTAGTATACCAAGTAATGGGTTTCATCAAGACAGTGTCACAAATGTGTCTTACTTCTTTCTCTCTTGCTTCTCTTCCCTGCCTCCTCATGTTGCACCATTCCTATCTGGTTTCTTTTCTTTACCCAGTTAGTTCCCCTCCTGCGTTCCTACCACATAATTTCATTACCTTCTCTGTTTTCCACCTCCTTTAAGATCTCTTTTCTCTCCTAATCTACCTTGCAGTGCCATGGCCTGCACACACACACACACACACACACACACACACACACACACAATTTTTAAACTACCTTTACCTTCTACCTGTGAGTGAAAACATGGTATTTGTCTTGCTGAGCCTGGCTTACTTTGCATAATGATATCCAGATCCAACCATTTGCTTTAAATTTTACGAATTCATTAAAAAAAGATTTTATCTACTTTTATTTTATGTGTTTAAGTGTTCTGCCTGCACAACACATATGTAAGTGTACCACATGCATGCCTGGTGCCTGTGGAGGTCAGAAAAGGGCATTGGAGTCCCTGGAACTGGAGTTACAGTGGTTGTTAACCTGCAGTGAGTGCTGGGAACCAAACCTGGGTCTTCTGCAAGAGCAGCCAGTGCTCTAAACTGCTGAACCATCTCTCCAGCCCCTCATTTTTCTTTATGGCAGAATAAAATTCCTTTATGTGTGTGACTATTATTCATCTATTGATCAACATCTAGGCTGGAGCTACTTCTGTCCTAAGTCTATTTATATATTTGTATTATATTTACCTATTTGTCCGTGTTGACTAACCTTGAATCCCTGGGATGAAACAACTTGGCCATGGTGTATGACCTTCTTAATATGTTTTTGAATTTGCCTTGCAAGTATTTTGTAAAAAAAATTTTTTTTTTGGTCTGTGTTCATTAGGAAAATTGGTTTGCAGCTTTGTTTTTTCTAATCAGAGTGATAATGGCCTCATGAAGTGAATTTGTTAGTTTCCTTCCCTTTCAGTTTGTGGGATGGTTTGAGGAGCACTGATGTCAGCCCCTGCCTAAAGCTTTGGTAGAACTTGGTAGTCTTTTTAGTCCTGCTTTAGTCTCACTGCTTAGATCCTTTGCTTTTCTAATGTTTCTTCTGGTACACAGTTGTATATGGTGGTCTCAGGTGCTGATGCAATCTATGGGATGCATTCAAGTGGCTGCTCTTTCAGGAACTGTCTCTCTCATATAGGAAGCATCCTGACATAATGAATGCACTAATGCAGACATGGGAGAAATACTAGCTTGTGTGTGATATTAGCGAGGATGGGATTGAGATTCATGCCTCAGAAAATCACTAATTAACAGTGGTTTAAATACACAAGATCTTATCCTCGCTATAAATCTGTGCGTGGGAGTCAAGGGCTGGAAGGGACTTTATGAAGCTGTTTCTGACATCTTTAGGGCAAGATCCCTATCGTTATGTTCTTAGTCTGTGTACCAGTGGTTATGTCTAATTCCAGACCAGCAGCAAGAACTAAGAAAGCCCATGGAAGACTTCCCTAAGGCCACTGCTTTAGAAGCATCCACGGTCTTTTCACATACAGATTATTGGGCAAACCTGTTCACACAATTGTGCTTAGCAAGAAAAGAGCAACGGGAAAGTACTTAATAATGGGCGGTGATCGCTAAGATTGGCATACTTACTATAGCTACATGCATCTAGTAGGGAGTTAGCTGGGTCTGGCAAAACACTGAATCCACATATGAATTTATACTAATTCAATGTTTTCTATAAAGAAAAAATTATTTTCTGATTAAAAAGCAATATACTTCCATTGAAAAGGAAACATATTTAAAGCAAGCAAATCAGAACAATAGTATCCAAGGATAAAACCCAAATGAAATCTTGCCATTCAGGGATAAATTTCTATTACCATTTCAGCAAATATTTTTCCATATACTTC
Organism: Nannospalax galili; assembly: GCF_000622305.1. Lineage (NCBI taxonomy): Eukaryota > Metazoa > Chordata > Mammalia > Rodentia > Spalacidae > Nannospalax > Nannospalax galili. The sequence continues at coordinate 3,841,896 of NW_008360331.1, read as the reverse complement.
TTTGTATATGTACCATGTAATTCTACAGAAACGGCATCATTTCAAACGTTCCTTGCTTGCTTTCCTTAACCTGCCAGGCACGCTTTGCCCCAGGGTTTATCTTTCTGGAATGTCCTTTCTCCAGGTCTTAGTATGGTTACTTCCTCTCTTTCCTCAGTACAGCTTTCTCCTCTTCAGTGTGGTCAGCTTCCGTACTCCCAGAGCAGAGTGTGGCCAGCCCACCCTCCCTCATTCTGGTCAGATGTTGCGCTTGCTCAGTGTGACTAACTCCCCATCCTCCATGTGGCAAGCTCCACCTCACCTTCCTGCTTTTCAGTAAGGCCATCTCCTCACAACTTCCTTGCATCTTGCTCCATCTACTCTTACCGTGTCTTGCTTGATGTGTTACTTCTGCAGTGCGGACAACTCCCAGGCTTGCTGAGTCCTATGCTGAACTTCCTGCTTCCTCAGTGAGGGCAGCTAGGCTCCCTTCCACTGTGGCCAGCTCCCTGCATCTTTCACGCTTTTGCTCAGGTGCCATTTACTCAGTGACTAATGCATTTATAATTTCACACAGCTCCCCGTTTTGTATTTTAATTTCCTCCAAAGAATTTGTTACTTTTTCATAAGTTATATCATTTATTTTTCTAATTATTTTCCTCCAGGGAAAATTCGATGTGATTGAAAATTTTTGTTCTGATCAGCCATTTATTTATCTAGTGCCTAGACTATGCCCCCCCCACCTTTTAGTCACTCAATAACTCTTTACTGAATGAATGAATTTGTTGCACTCATCACACCTTATCACACCAGTTGCTGTGAAGGTTAAATGAGATAACGTGAAAGATGTTTAGCAAAGGGACAGACAGCAGACGTCAGGAAAGAGATCCTGCTGTCATTACTTTAAAAAATTTTTTTATTATTTTTATTTTATGTTTATGCATATCATTACTTTTATTTAGGCTTTCTATGCCTCTGACAGAGTATTAACAACCTTATCTTCAAACTCTTTATCTATGTGTCTTTCTCATCCACTAACCCCAGGAACTCTCTGAAGGTCAAATTGCTATTTGTTTTTGCATCATCAACATTTATTTGTCTGGTGTGTGGTAGGTGCTGTGTACATTTAAATTTACTTGAATCATTTCTGACTATTCCTAAATGCTCAGAAGACCAGACTTTCTAATTTCCAAATGCTTTCTTCCACTCCTGTTCGGAAATACTTATGAACTTATTTGCTGCTCACAGGAAACCAGGGTTTAGCACAGCTGAGTCTCTCTTCCCTCTCTAGTCAGTGGCTTTGTTGAAAGCTCATTTTAATCAGTTCACTAGAGAGGCATTTTTGACTGGGAAGAGTCATTCAGCTTTGTGAAATGTCCAGGTGGAATAAGCATTAGAAGCTGTTGTTATTTCTGCCACTTCAGTTAATGAAGCTGTTCCCTTTATAATGTAATTAGAGCATGGACAATTCTCTTACCAGATATAAAATGACACACATAGCATCTTGTCACTGAGTGTCCCTATGAAGTGTCACAAGAAACCACTTAAACGTACAACTTGACCTAGTTGGATAAATCCAGTCAATTAAGAAAAGGGTAAATAATTTCATGAGTGCAGTTTTAATTCTTATGGAAGATATTTAACACTGTCTTTTTTGTATCAAGCCACCTGCCATTTTCTTAAGGTACAAGGGAAGCTGTTGATTAAACATGTTTTTCTTTACCAAGTGAGGCATTTTTATAAGACTGTGGCAGCATTTACATTTCTCAGTACAATTTTGAAATCTAAGAAGGAAAAACTTGAGACCTGAGATGAATAACATAATTAAGCTTTTAAATTCAGTGATCTAATTCCAGTTTGTGCAGGATAGGTCAACAAAATGCATGGCACAATTCCACTCGTCCCTGTTGTCTGTCAGGTCAGATGCACGTCTATTAGATAAGACGCTCTTCTGTCCGACTCATGCAATTGCAGTTATGCAGAATGAGCCCATTTCACACTGACTTGCTTTATATTTAAGTGCCTAACTTTTCCTTCCATCTACCCAGCCCATTCTTCACATTTTTTGAATAAGGATTTTTTAATTCAGGACTTGATAAAATGGGTATATCTTCCTTGGTGGGAAAGGGTCACACATAGTCAAGAAAACACTCAACTATGTGGTCCTAGAGCACACATAGTCTTCATTTTAGCAGAGATACATATTCTACCTTTAACACATGCTGGCAAAGATGTGGAGAAAAGGGAGTTCTCACTCACTGTTGGTGGGATTGCAAAATGGTGTAGCCACTATGGAAATCAGTGTGGGGAATTCACAAAAATCTAAATGTAGATCTACCTTATGTCCCATCTGTACTACTCCTTAGCATATATCCAAAGGACAAAATGTTCTACTACCAAGATACTTGCTCAGCCATATTCTTTGCTGTGCTATATACAATAGTTAGGAAATGGAAACAACCCAAATGTCCTTCAACTGATGAATGGATAATGAAAATGTGGTATATAGTCACGGTGGAATTCTAGTCATCTGTAAAGAAAAATGAAATAATGAAACCTGTAGATAAATGGATGGAACTAGAAAATATTATATTGAGTGAGGTAGCCCAGACCAAGAAAGATAAACACTGCAGGTTCTCTTATTTGTGGATGCTAACTCCGAATCTTGAGATATGAGTACATAACTTGAAATAGCAACAGAAGTCAGGAAAATAGAAAGAGACCATGGAGGAGTGGGGGCAGGGAGGAGCTCTGAAGAAGGGGATAGTAGGACATAGTCGCTATGAAAGGGGAAAGGGAATAAGTGGAGGGGGCTATAACTGGGTAGGGAGAGGGAGGGTAATACAGAGGCAGAGGGAGGAAGGAGAGATAAGTAACACTGACAATGTTTGTAAAAGCCATAGGGAAACATGAATTTATAAGTTTACTTAAAAATATTATATATATGGAGTTATGACATATGAGGTGATAATGCCCCCCACCAAGCCTCTCTAACAAAAACCCCAGTGCCAAGCACGAGAAATCTCCCTTCAAGTTGTTGGTCAGGTGGGGTCTAAGAAACTCCCAAAACAATACAGGCTATTACTATTGCCCTTGGTTGCCTCCTAGAATTGAAGGTAAGACCCTATTGCTAAAGACATCATACCTTGAATATATAACTTAGAGGGACTCATTTGGAAGTGACCTGGAAGCCTCCTCCCCTAAAACTAGGTCTCATAGTATCAGAAGGTGCTATGCAAGCTGCCAAGGGAGAAAAGCAGCCATTAGTCTTCCCTAGCTTGGAAAGCCGGTGAATCACAACAATAAGCTTTAGACATCTGTTAATTAATACAGCAAAGTAAACACATTGCTTTGAATTGTGTTTGAATTTGTAAAACGTGAGATCTTTTAGGTTCACAGGATTTTAATGTCGTATGCCATGCTGTTTCTAAAAAGAGGTCGGTATCTCTGTGTCACTTCTTTTTACATGTTTTGTCCTCTTTCACTGAAAACTTGCCAGGTTGCATTGGGAAGTGGTGTACTTAGTTAAGAAGGGCCTGACATTCAGTTTTGTGGCCTCTAGACACCTCTTAACTCATCTGAGACTTATAAAATGCAGCAGTAGTATCTGCACTGTAGGGTGAATATGAAGAAGAGAAGCTGGCTTTTCCTCACGTGGTTTTCGTAAAATTTTGATGTTTTGTTTGGGGAAATTCTGTAGTTACTATTTAAGGCAAAAAGTATTTTTTTTTTTCAAAGTCATGGTGACTTTCAGGCTAGCCTGGGATATAATTCAAGACCCTACCTCAAACAAACCAAGCCAAACCAAACCAGACTAGACCAGACCAGACCAGACCAGAGACTAAACCAAAACATCGTTTACTATGTTGGAGCCTTTTTAGAGAGAAACAATTCATAGTTACATCAGTTATTCTGAAATCATAGTCATAGTCATTTTAGCAACTAAAATGTTATTTAGCTGGCACATAATGATTTTGTTTCTTCTTGGGCCAGTGGGGGCGCTCTTCCCAGGGCCATTCAGGATGGTCTGTCAAATATGGCAAAAACTATGTGTGCATAGTTTGTAAAAGAAATTTCTTGAACTATTTGAGAACCTGGGGATTAGAGAACAAAGCTGTGTTTGAGAGTCATTTATTTATCAACAGAATGTGGATAATTTAGGATGCCTAAAGGACAGAATAACAAGTTGTTTTAAAGGTTGATGAGCAGGATGGAAAGGGGCATTGATGAAAGCTGGAGGAGTCAAAATCAAGTTCACTGAGCAGAAGTTCAAAGCGTCAGGAGTGGGAGTGCTAAAAGTAGACAGACTTTTGGTGACCCGTTGTTGAAGTGGTGGGAAGGAAAACAGATTGAAATATCTGTTTATCAACAGAGTAGTAGGAGAAATTACATGAAAGGGAAAAGACGCTGAGTCATTCTGCTGTACTTGAAGTGAAAACTTTGCGGAGATACAGTGCTGACTTTAATTAAGCCTGGCTTGCTTGTAGGAATGTGCCTGTGTTATTTTTGCTCCAAGGAACTCTTCTTTAGAGGCATCGCTGTCCATATGAGTTATTTTTTTATTGAATTTTGTGTAATTTCTCCCACTCACTTCAAGAACAATGTTATTGATGCAGTGGTGAAGGTTTCTAAAAGCACTTTCTGGCTTATGTCATGACCTTATTCGGGTTTAATTCAAACACAAAAACTAAAAAAGAAGAAAAATTTGACTCTATAGACAAAATATTAGCAACATCAAAAGAATCAAGATTTAAACATAATGGCTGATGCTTTGAATTTTGTGACTGGAAAACATCAGCGTATCACTACTTTTGTTGAAATGATGCAGAATGGCCTAGGGCATAGCTCAGTTGGAGGAGGGCTTGCCTAGCATGCATGAGGCCTTGGGTTCAATCCCCAGCATCAAATAAATGGAGTGTAGGACACATCTGTAATCTTGGCACTTGGGAGATGGAGGCAGGAGGATCAGAAGTTCAAGATCATCCTTGGCTACATAGCAAGTTCAAGGCCAGCCTGTGCTACTTGAGACTCTGTGAAAGGAAGGAAGGAAGGTAGGAAGGAAGGAAGGAAGGAAGGAAGGGAGGGAGGGAGGGAGG
>NW_008360331.1:3821774-3836644 GCF_000622305.1 Nannospalax galili | reverse complement strand
AGGCCAAAAATGTCAAAAGTATTTGGGAGCTCTTATCTAATCCCTAAAAGATTTTAGGGTTATCTCTTCAAGAAGGGGGAATGTTAGAGTAGCAAAAAGCTGCATGAAAGAGAGGGAGAGAGGGAGGGAGGGAGGGAGGGAGAGAGAAAGGAAGGAAGGAAGGAAGGAAGGGAGGGAGGGAGAAAGGAAGGGAGGGAGGGAGGGAGGAAGGAAGGGGAGGGAGGGAAGAAGTAAGGAAGAAAGTAAGAAGAAAGAAGGTAAAACTTATTAGGGCCTCATGTTTGGGTATGTTTATTTGTAAGCATTTAAACAAATGGTTAAGAGGAGTTAAGACAAGGTGGGGTTACAGTGCAAGGTTCACTGGGGTTCAGAAAAGGCCCTCCATTGGGCACTGGGAGAAAGGAGTGATGGGCCAGAAGGAAGCAGAGAGGAGCACATCCTGGAAGAAGTAAAGGATCATTCTTAGGAAATGGGGCAAGAGGAGAAGAGCCTTATGGAAAGTCAGTCACTTGAAGTGATCTACAAAGATAGTTTCTTATGCTTAACACACTGATTAGGAAAATTCATACTTTTCTAAAGTCCTGAGAGTGGTAATCAGAATCACTACGTGGACCCCAGTACTGGCTGGGGACATGCTTCCAGCATCTCGCTGATTGGCCTGGAACTTGTCTTTCATCTCCTTCTAGTGTCATCCCTAGTATTGTTACCATGCAACTTTAATGACTGCTTCTGTATGTCTGCCTCCTAAATCTATCTGTCCATTGCTGCCATTTCCTCTGTTCTAAAGGTTCTGATTCCTTTCTGGATGTATGCATTTGAATGACCTGTGAAGTCTATAGTTAATAAAACCAGCAGGGTTAGTCATGTCCTTTTGTCATTTGGTCTTCCTTCTGTACTCCCGATCACAGTAAAGAGTAGCACCATCCAGCCACGTCTCTAAAGGAGGATAGAAAGACATGGAAAATTAAGTGTACATGGGAAAGGAAAGTAGCCTGTTACCCAGGAGACCAGTGAAGTGTCACCAGCTAGTAATCAAGGATTGTAGAACGACTGACAACATGTGTTGTGATAGTTCCCTACTATAGGGACAATACTGCTTTTATTTAGATATAGTTCAAGTAAGAATGATAAAATAACAATGAATCATGCGAAGGGCCTAAGCATGTGTGACCTTTGAGTATGACTTTTCTTCTTTCCCAGCTGTAAACTTGCAATTTTCTAGGACTCATACAAGAATCTCCATTTATAGTAGGAGATGTTTCTCTAAACTCCACGGGCAACCCTTGTGACCCATGGTTTTACTTTGTCAAACTGAATGCTATCTAAGGCACTTCCAGAGCTGTGCTATGATTTCATTTACTAAAAAGAGGGAAAAAAGGAAAAAAAAGTTTTTTACTAACCCTTTGAGGTGTATGCTAGTTACTTTTGTCAACTTGATACAAAACTAGAGACATCTGGGAAGAGGGAACCACAATTAAGGAATTTCCTCTATAGATTAGCCTGTGGGCATGTCTGTGGGGCACTTTCTTGATTGGTGAGTGATGTGGGAGAGCCCAGTCTAGCGTAGGTAGTGCCTGGGGTGGTCCTGGGTCGTATAAGAAAGCAGGCTAAGCACAGGCCAAAAGACCAAGCCAGTAAGCAGCGTTCCTCTATAATCTCAGCTTTAGCTCCTGCTTCCGGTTCCTGACTTGAGCTCCTTTCTGACTTCCCTCAAAGATGGAGCCTACTTTGGAAGAGGAAGACGCTGCAATAAACTCTTTCCTCACTAAGTTGATTTTGGTTAGTGTTTTATCACAGCACACCAGGGCAAGGTGTAACATGATAAATATGATATCCACCAATATCATATGGCTATTGTTAAGCACTAAAGTTCGACTTTCTTTAGGGAAGCCCATACCCACGCTTTCTGTGTTTTACCCTGTCCTTCGTTACCTGCCTTCTACTAATCCCCATACTTCACCTGTGTGAAAATATCTTCATACTATCTTTTCCTCAAATTCTCTTCTATGGTGAACTCAAGAATTTCAGAGTCCCCTGAGTCAGGGTCTCTGAAAAAGAACTGAGGTTGCTGTAAGCGGTAACAGGGAGTTTTACGTATCTCTGGCTCACACTACACTACTACTGACATCTCCAGACCAGAAGCCTGAGCCTCTAGCTCCTTCATTCCACCAACCTCCACATTTTACTAAGTAAATGCATCTTATAGCATCTTACAGCCTACCTGTCCTCTAAATTTCTGTTTGTGTAACTCAAATTTATTTCTCTAGCATGCATTCTTTTCCTTGTTAAACTTATTTGTGCTGTTGCCAAAATGATTTATCTGACAAAGTTTTTCACGCCTTCATTTGTTTTATTGATTGTAATATATGATGCTGTCATGCTGTCTTAGGATCAAGCCACAATGGCAATCACACAGCACACAGCTGTCTTTGTTACTTCCTTCTTAAGATCTACAGTGGATTTCTATGGCAGATAAAATAAAAATTCAAACTATTCCAAGGCTTCAAAGTCCGCTTATTTATCAGCCTAATTTTGAACCTTTTACCTCCTTGTCCTCCTTCTGGTCACATGGGCCTTCTTGCTGATTCCTGCCTTCACTTTCCTACCTGGAAAACACATTAATTCATTTACCTGAATGCTTTAATTAAAAAGTCTTGTTGCTATTATTATAAGAAACAAAAATAAGGCACTGTATCCCATTCAGCATACTTGGCCCAATGTGAAAGAAGATACATATTCCTGTGATACTCTATCAATGTCTGTCTTTGTAACGTAAATTACATTAGTAAGTTGTCATGTGCTGTTTAAGTTTGTTGCAAGTAGACTCTGGGAATGAGGAACTAGTACCTTGCTTCCTCCAGAACCCCCTGTTCTGGTCAGGTTGTCCATGACTCTAGTGGGAAGAGGGAAAAACGCCAAGTAGCTGAGGATATTAAAAACATCATGTCCTTGATAGTTAGAAAGTAAACCCGGTTAGTTTAAGACTGATTTCTCTGTGTTCTTCAACCAAAGTGTATGGTTTCTCTAGAATAAGGTCTTACCTTACTGTTATGGTGGACAGTCAAGAGTGTTGGCATCACCTGTGTTGTTCCGGGTGTCTCTAGGGCAACAATACCTCACTGGGAAGTACTGGTGCCTGGCACTGAGATTTTCATTTAATAATCCATGTCTTCTGAGAGTGGCATTGTCAACTAACACGATGTACCTATTCATAGCAACCATAATTAAACCGAGAAAGTCACAAGGGCACCAACAAAGCCCTAGAACAAGCAGTCAAAACAAAGACATGAAAATAAGAGGGACAATTGTTGGGAAGAAGAAGAGACAGTCAGAGTAGAGGGGGATGAAAGTAGGTGACGGAGAGTCAAAATAACCAGAATGCATTGTGTACATGTATGGGATCGTCAAAGAATCAAGAATACATTTTAAGAAGGAATAAATACCGAGAAGAATCCTGTGGAAATGACTCTTTTAATATACTATTAGTGGTAAGGCAAATGAATCGAGTCACTATGGAACTCAATATTGAGATTCCCCCAAAGCCAAACAGGATTATCATATGATCCAGCTATAACCAGTCCTGTGTTTCTGAAGGAATCAGTCAGCATACAATACGGATACCCGTACAACCATATTTATTGCTGCACTATTCATGAAAGCTGGATTATGGAATTAATAACAGTGTCCATCAACAGATAAGTTACTAAATATTATGCATATACACACACAATTAAGCCATGAATAGGAAGAGAATCATGTTATTTTGAGTAAAACAGATGGATCCAGAGATCATCCTGTTAAACAAAATAAACCAAAACCAGAAAGACAAATACCACATGTTTTCTCTCATATGAAGAATCTAAATTTTAAAAATTTCATGAAAGTAGAACATGAACAGCTTGAAAAGAATGAAACAGGAGGACAAGAGAGAGTAACGAATGAATAGGATCAAAGTGCATTATTTATGGGTGTGAAAATAACTACTCAAAAACTTACTGTTTTGTACAATTAATATACACTAATAAAAATTTTAAAAAACAAAAAACAACGAAACACAAAACTATTTTAAAAAATATTTTTGAAATTAGCTTACAAACTAGGGTTTCAAAGGTTTTTTCATGCACCCTTAGTTTTGGCTAGCCCACCTCTACCCCTCCTTTCCCCACCTGATCCCCATTCCTGCTGAAACCTTCAGCGCCCTGTGTTCCCTCCTTGTTCCTGTATATCTTGTGTTCTTTCCCTTCTGTTTTTAAAAGTATATTATTATTTTTATTTTATGTGTATGAGTGTATTGTCTGCATGTATGTGAGTGCACCCGAGTCATGCAATTCTGCAGAGGTCAGAAGAGGGCTTTAGGTTCCCCTGGAACTGGAGTTAAGGATGGTTCGTAGCTGCCATGTGGGTGCTGGGAATCAAACCTGGTCCTCTGCAAGAGCAGTCAGTGCTCATAACCGCTGAGCCATCTCTCCAGCTCCTTCCTTCTGTTTTGTTGTGATATCATAGGTTCCCCAGCTGTTTCATCATATAAACTTTATTGTCGTTAAGCTTTCCCATGACTCCTTGTTACCCTATCCCCGTCACTCTGCTACCTGCAAGAACCTATCACACACAGCCACCCGCCCCATATTCTCCCTCTCTACTTAAATATTGTCTATATACTTCTGTTCTACTTTTTGTGGCTGTAATAAGGCATCATGACTAAAAGAAACTTATAGGAGAAGGAGTTTACTTTGGCTTATGGTTCTAGAGTGGGAATCCATAGTGGTGGGGGAGGCATGGCAACAGGTGACCAGAGCAGGAAGCTGAGGGATCAGGGATTGCATCTTCAACTGCAAATAGGAAGCAAGAAAGTAAACTGGAATTTGGGGGAGGCTATGAACTTTCAACATTTGCCTCTAGTGACATTGTTGCTCCAGCCCTGCCATACTTCCTGAAAGTTCCATAACCTCCCCAAACAGCCTTTACCAACTGGGAACCAAGTGTTTAAATATCTGAGCCTATGGGGGATATTTTTCACCCAAACCACAGCATTTACTATTCCTCCTTCCTAAATGCATCTCTCCTCCCTTCTAATGGCCTGTGTCTAGCTTGCTAGAACTGGACTACTAGAGGTCAAATGCACAATACAGAACACTTGAAGCTAGGACCCACACATGAGAGAGAACATGCACCATGAACCAGTGGATGACCACACGCTGGTGCACACATGGGCAGCACTAATTGGTCTCAGTGGGTTAAAATAAATAAATAATTATAAAGGAGAATATGATGTTGAAAAAGAGATGTGATAGGGGATTCTGCAGGAGGCAGGAACTGGGGAACAGGGAGTATACATGATCAAGATACATTGTATACATGTATACAATTTTCAAAAAGAATAAAAAATGAAGATAAACAATTTCTTTTTTTAGCACAAAGTTTACTTTTTATTCAAATTTGGAGCAGATGTTCCCAATTAAGCAGCTCTCATTTAAAATGATGACTCAGGGGACTGAAGAGATGGCTTAGTGGCCGAGGAGAGCACTTGCTGCTCTTCCAGAAGACCCAAGTTCCCATCCAAGAAAACATGTTGGGCAGCTCAGAACAGCCCGTAACTCCAGCTCCAGGGATCTGACACCTTCTTCTGGCTTGTGCAGCACCTGTACACAGGTGGTTCTCACAAAGATACACCTTTGCTCGGGATTTGCTGGTGAGGATTAGCCATGTGGTCTCTCTCATGTGCATAAGCAGCTGAGACTAGGGCCCTCTGCTTGGATAGCTGTTTGCTAGCAGGAACTAGCATTCATGAAGCTCTGCGGTATAAAGCTCTGGGTAGTTCAGGCCTGTAATCCCAGAAATCTCTGTGTTCATGGTCCATCAGGGAGCCCAAGGTAAGAACTCAGGGCAGGAACCTGGAGGCAGGAGCTAGAGCACAGGCCATGGAGGAACGCTGCTCGCTGGCTTGCTCCCGAAGATAAACAATTTCTAACAGATGTCACTATTGTTTATCCTGTGGTATGAAAATGCTCATGGAAGAAATAAAAATCAGGAAGTTTATCCATGTAGAGAAAGCTCAATCAGGAATTCCATCTGATTGCCTCAACTTCCCTGTTGATTTCTACTGAGTGTTTGTAATATACCATTTTGATGCTGTTGCCTGTGTTTGGACTGTCAATGAGGCTGCTCCAGTTGGCTCTGCTGGGTGCCGTGAACTGTTGACTTGATGTCTCGCCGTCTTTTCTACCTGCTATGCGTTCTTTTACTTTTGCTTAATGAACTCACTCACTCAAAATCAAAAGTCTGGCCATCATAGATTATTCTCTGGACTGTCCAGAGCATCCTTATTGCCCTGTTAAGTAAGGGCTATGTGAGTTTTGCTTATCTTAGCAATACTACATTAGTACTATTATATACTGAACAGAACTTAATGAAGTGAATTGAATTTTCTCTTTAATATTTCTGATGTTGTAGGTGACTTTCTTTGCTAAGAGAATTGCTTTCTTTTATAAATGTCTTTTTTAGCACACATTAATTATATACAATGGCTTTCATTATGGCATTTTCGTACATGTGCATAATGTTTTTCGATCATATTCACTCCTATTACTTCTCATTGCACCTTTCCACTGTCATTGATCCCATTCCTCTTTCCAACCAGTCACCCTATACTTACAATCTTGTGCGTGTGGCTCAATGAGTTTCATTAGGGTTGTTTATAAGAGTGTGGATGAAAGTTTGCCTATTGAGCATTGGCTACATTACTGAAGAAAATGTCTCTTCCTCTCCTATCAGCGATAAACTACCAATAAATCCTCAGGAAGTGGTAAGGCGCTTTGAATCCCTTCTGCTTTATGATAGGATGTTGATGGGCCTAGTCTTGTATACATCTCAATCACAGCTGCTGTGACTTCACATGCGCAACAGCTATGACTTGTCTGGAAGTCAGAATTTCACACCCACTACCTTCTTCTGGCTCTTACATTGTTTCCACCCCTTTTTCCATGTTTGCTATGACTTGGAGGGGGTGATGTAGATGTTCCATTTATGACTGAACATTTAGCAGTCACTTATAAGAGAGTCACTTTCAAAAGAATGTTGTTTATCTAGATGAATGACAAGTCAGTTTTTTTTATTTATTGAATGTGAATTTCATACAATATGTTTTCATCATATTTAGAACCCCTCTTCTATATGCACCCCTCTAATTGCACAACCACCAATTTCATGTATCCTGTCATATATGTTAAGGCTTATTAAGTCAAGTTTGTTATCAAATGTCCTTCGGTGTGTCCATTCACTGGAGCCTGATTAATCTATCTAGTGCCACACCCTTAAGGAAAATGGGCTCTCCCTTTCCCAGGAGTTATTGGTTGCCAATAGTTTCTCAGCTAAGGTTCTGGCTTCTTACCCACTTCCCCATTTCTATGCTGAGATTTCGTCTAACTTGTGCTTGCACGCTGTCACCATTGCTGTGAGTTCATATGAGTAACTTCTCAGCTGTCTGGAAAACAGTTTCCTTGTGATCATCAAACACTTCTGGCTCTTACAATCTTTCTACTCCATCTTCCACAATGGTCCCTGAGCCTTGGGTGGCAAAGGTTTGACATAGGTGTACTATTCAGGGATAAGCACTCTGCAGTCTCTTATTCTTTGCATTTTGGCCAGTTGTGGTTTTATGGGTTAATTGCCACCTGTTGCATGAGGAATCTTTGCTGGTGAGGGTGGAGAGGTGCATTAATATTCTCTCTGCCCTCTATTCTGCTATATTCCCCGAGCCTTAGATGTAGAGGTTCTGCTGTAAATGTGTCACTTAGGGCTGGGCACCTCAGAGGAACTTGTTCTCTGTGTGTGACCAGTTGCAGAACTCATAATAGTTTCCATCTGTTGCAAAAAGAAGCTTCATTGATGAATAGTGGGAGGTACTCTTGTCTGTAAATATAAGGATATGTATTTATAGTAAGAAATTATGTTGGTCTAGGGATATAACGAAAGCTAGTTTTTCTCTAGGGTCTATGACCTCTCCAGTCATGTATATTTGGTTATGTTTACAGTAGCACACATGGGTTATCGCCCACTGAGAAGGCCTTAAGTCTAATTCGACAGTTGTTGATTACCTCCAAGATAAAAGTGCTACTATTGCACCAGTAGAATTTATTTGCTGGGCTGGACATTGTTGTGGTTCATATTCTTTATAGCTGGATGGAATCATTGACTGGTTTTCTCCCTTGGCAATTTGTATCTTCTGATACTATGGGAGCTGGTCTTAGTGAGGAGGTTTCCAGGTCAGTTTCAGCTCGAATGCTCTAAGTCCTATCTACAAAGTATGTCCTGTCTTCAGCAACAGAAGTCAATCAAGGGCTATTGCAATAGCTTGTGTTATTTTGGGAGTCTCTTGGACTTCTCTGACCAACAACTTGAAGGGAGGTGTCTCTTGCCTGGCACTGTGTTTTTTGTTATATAGCCTTCAGCTATACATGTGTATATATATATATATATATATATATATGTGCATTTTTTTGGTAGGCCTTAAGTCAGGTTTCTTGATGATAGAGCAGTCTTTCTAGCTCTTTACACATGAAAAGGATGTAACATGCATGTATGTACACACATGTACTCACACTTTCACATACTACATGGAAGAATTACATTTGGAGGTGGTAGCTACTTATATAGTTCCCCATTTAATTTGGGGTGTTCTCATACAGAACCATGTTCCCTCTACCATACTCAGGCATATTATTATTATTATTATTATTGTTACCGTCATGATCATGATCATGATCATGATCATGATCATCTCATTCTGCCCTCCCCTCAGCTCCTCAGTCCTTGTGGTCTCCATTGAGTAGATGCAGATGAGACACAACATGTGAAGTAGAAACAGAAGGCGTATATTACAGAACTATGTGATGACTTTCTCAACGGGTAACCATAGGTAAAGGGACCATTGTGCCAAACTGCATTTTATGATAGGCTTTATACTATTTCTTAAAATCCCTATGATAGGGGCTGGAGAGATGGCTCAGTGGTTAAGAGCATTGGCTGCTTTTACAGAGGACCCAGGTTTGAGTCCCAGCACACACACAGTGGCTAACAACCAGTTCCTAGGGATCTGACACCCTCTTCTGACCTCTGTGGGCTCTGCACGACATGGGCACATTTACTTGCATGCAGGCAATACAGTCATACACGTGAAACAAAAATAACTTAAAAAATTCCCTATGATAGACATCTTTCCTGAGGAGTGTTTTTGTTTATTTCTGCCCCGATGATTGACAGGCCCATTTTGGAAGGTTGCCTAAGGGAGAAGACAATAATATGTCTGTTCTTTACCAGGATGCCTGTGGCTATATAATAACCTCATGATCTTTCTGGTAGTCCAGAATGTCATGTCTCTACCAAGGATCAGAATTATGACTCAGATGTTATTCTTTTGACTGGTGACCAAGGTCCTATAGTCTCAGTTCCCGGTTTTACAAGCTTCTGGTTACAAAGAAGGTGTCCGCCCTCAGTGACCTTGATATTTGACTAGCTACAGAACATGTGCTACTCTGATATTTATGTTCTGTGCTTAAAGGATAAAAAAAAATCCTTTTATTTATGTGTAGCCCCATGATTATTTACTCCCTTTAAAAGTCTTGGCTGAGTCCTTAGGGAGAACTGAAATCAGCATCGCAGAATCCATTGTGCATTCACATTGCTGAGCCTAGGTGAACTCAGCTCCAGCAGGAGAAAGCAAGATTGATTCCTGTCTCATCACATCTGTGGATGATTGGTAAAGGTTGCTGGAGACAAGAGTGAGAAGGATTTGGAGGGCAAGATTAGTTTCTGTGGGAAACTGGTCCCATGACGAATTCATTCAACACGTATTTATTGAGTGTGTGCTATGTAATCAGCATGGCTCACCAGAGGCGTGGGAGGAAAGAACCAACAGCTTTGCTAGCTTTTCTCTGTACGTGATGAGTTGATAGTCACTTGTAATTTGGATTTGTCTTGCTTATTTTGTTGCTCCTCCTCCTCCTACTCAAAGTTATTCCAACCATTTCACATGGTTTTTGGCAGCCATCTTGACTTCCTGCTTCCGGAAGCAGGTCTAAGTGAATTCTGTTTTGCTGCTGGACAGGAACCCAAAGTTCTTTTCTCATTTAAACCCTTACGTTGTTATGATATGAGCCTGCTACACCATAATCTTCTGTTGTTTTTCTGCTTTTTTTGAGAGACATATTTTTTTCCTAACTTTTACTGATAAACTCCAATGAGTAATCTTGGTCCTTAATTCCTGAGCTTTATGGGGGCAGCTGTCTGTCCATCATTTATTTTCCCTTCTTCATTGTGTAGGGATTTTTACACATTTTGCCCTTCACCCTTTCCATCAGTACAACTGGAAAGTGGATGCTATTGCTGGAACTTGTGGAGTCGTATTATGTCTCTGAGACAGAATATCAGGCACTTGGGATAACAGAGAAAAGAGATGGGAGACCACACGGAATTTGGGTCACTGATGAGCTAAGTTGAGGTAGCCTCCATGCTCCAAATTGTCTACTTTGGGACATCCTTATGTGAAAGCATAACAGCGAACACGCTTAAGATTTCCCAGCATTGAATTAGGCCAGTTTAAGATGAGGCATAAAAAACTGAAAACACACAAGCCTTTAACAAATAAGATAAAATTAAAATGTTACTCAATGTATACTAGAAAGTAGGAAGGAGAAAGCTGACTGAGGGGAGAAAAGAAAGGGCAGAAAAGGGATAAAGGAAACAACGAAAGATTACCAGCAATGGGGAAAAGTGCAAAAATATTGCATAAATATACAAAGGGAAATAAGACACATTAAAAAATATGGGGGCTGGAGAGCTATCTGAGTGGTTAAGAGCACTGGCTGCTCTTGCAGAGGACCCAGGTTCAATTCCCAGCTCCCAGATGGTGGCTAACAATCTGTAACTCAAGTTCCAGGGGGATCCAATGCCTTCTTCTGGCCTTCACAGGCACTGAATGACATGAGAACACTTACATACTTGCAAGCAAGATACTCACAAACATTAAAAAGTAAGATAAAATACAACAAAACAAAAATACTACTGTAAGTATAGTGAAGAAAGAAAAATGGACACAAAATCAGGAAAAAAGATGTTGTAGTGACTTCTTTCTGACCTTGAATAATGAAGGCTGATACATACGTGGAGGACAGGACTCCACTGAACTTGAGGACACGTGTGGAGTTGTAGTGCACAAATGTGTGGTGTCTGTCAGAGCTGTGTTCATCGTAGTGCTTTTCCTTCTTTGTTTTCCAGGGACTTTATTGATCACAATTGGGTGTAGCCTATAGACTTGCCAGGTCCTCCTACCCTCCCAAGACTCTCAGTTTCCACTCCAGGGGGTGGGTGGCTAGGGTTCTAGGAGTGTCTTCCAAGTGAGTTGGGAGTTGGAGAAACAACCACATTATTGGGTTTGTGCACAGGAATTGTCTTTGTACTTTCAAAACTCATTAAACATTGCTTACCCTGCAGAAGGGGTGCAGCTGTGGATGACAAATAGTTCCTTGGAGATTCTGAATTCTCAGATTGTGCAGCAGTGAACCTGAGGGCCGATGGTTGACCCACCCACTGACCTCAGGTTCAGAGCTAGCAATCTCCCTCCCACAACTGTCTCCCAGGGCTGCTTCTCACCCTGAGGCTGTGGCAGGTTGAATTCAACGTCCCTGACTTGTGGTTGATCACTGTTTTCAGACCTCCAGTGTACCTTGGTTTTAAATAGTGGGTTTTCTCTCAAGATGGCACTCTGGCACAACTTTCTGTGGCAGGGAACTCCTCTCCCTTGGTAACCACTTGCCAGGGAAAACATTGCTAAGGAAGACCTGAAACTGGAATGGAGGCATGTGAGAACTGCAGCCTTGCCCTGAGCGTAGCACTGCCAGCGTTTTACCAGACCTGCCTGGTTTACCTTTTGGATGAGTCTTCTGCTTCTCCTCTCCTCACCAAGGAGCGTGAGGCTGGAGCTGTATTTGACTTGAATTTCTTCTTTTTGCTATTCAACCTCCTGTTTCTCAGCAATTTTCAGCTGCTCATCTCTCCTTTTTTAATTTCTTCTCTTTGAAATAGAGTTTATTTTTTCTTATCCTGATCCTTGTTCATTGGCTCACACAGAGGGAGCTTCTGGTCTGCTATGTTACTCAGAAGTCACTGAAATTCTTCTTCCTACTAACATATTTTTTTCTTTTTGAGACATGCTCTCCTGTATCCCAGCCTGATCTCAAACTCAATAGTTAACCAAGGATAGTCCTGAACTTCTGATCCTTCTGGCCCCATCTCTCACTTGCTGGGTTTGGGGGCATGTATCACTATGCCTGATTTAGCATTCTCTTCTAACTTCTCTCTTATTGATTATAAATAATCAATGTGTTCTACCTAACACTGAATCAAAGTATTATTGGACCATGAAATGTGAAATGAGGGTCAAAAACCAGGCTTGAAATAGTTCATGCCTTCTTTCACTTACCAGTTGATCAGAGAACTGAGCAGTTACTTTTCTTTTTGTGGGTCCCAAGATATAAGTCAAATTAATATTTTTTTTAAAAACTCAAATGGAACAAGAGACATACTTAATTACCCAATGCTTTTCACCATTTAAATTTTTCTATTTTTCTTTTGTGTTGTATGAACAAGTCTCACCTCCATCTCATCTGTCAGTCTCTCCACCTCTCTCTCATGATTTATGCTTGTAGATCACAAAGAGATGTGTTTGAAGCATCTTCGCACCATGGGCATATTGTGCCAAGCCAGTTGTCACTGTAGCTTGCAAGGGTTCACAGCTGGGCAAGGTTAGTGATGCCCTTTCTCTGCCCGTAACGTGCATAGTGCCTTCTAGTACTATGGAAGCTAACCAGCAGAGGTGTAGCTTCCAGGTTAGTACCAGTTTGGTTCCTCCTTATTTGTTCTACAACCAAGATATTTAGTGTCTTCAGCAATAGAGTCTTACCATCCAGTTCTGGTAGGTAACCAATGTAGTGACAATAGTATGTTTTAAAAAATATTCTACTTATTATTTTTAGATATATGCACCCACATGACAAACTCAAACCAGACTGTGGCCCAGTATGGATGGGGACATGGGCAGGAAGCTCCAACCTTAGTTGAGACTCTATTGGCAACCGATGGATGGTGGGAGAGGGAGAATAAGTTTTCCTTACTGGTGTGATGTCTGATAGGTTGACCAGACTCTAGGGCATGGATGAACTCTACCCAGAAACACTTGTGAGTCATGGATTGGAATTGATAGGCTTTGAAAAAAAACAAAAAAAATAAATTAAAAAAAATAGTGGAGGACATGAAATCATGTGGCAGGGGCTAGTGGAGAGGGGATAGAGGGGAAAGAGGTCTGAATGTGATCAAAATACATTGTATGAAATTCTGAAATTGATAAAAACATTCAAAAGAATCAGTGGCTCTTCTATGTACCAATAAAAATGCAGTTTGTTTTTTTTAAATAAATAATTTATTGAGAATTTCATACATGCATATAAGGTGTTTTGATCAAATCCATCCCCACTCCCTCCCCTCCAATCTCCCCATCACTTTTTGCTGATAACTTTGATGTACTCCCTCTTTGATTTATCTATTTTTTATGGGGCTTTTGGCTACTCTAACATTCCCCCCTCTGAAGAGGTAGCCCTAAAATCTTTTAAGGATTAGATAGAAGCTCCCAAATATTTTTGACATTTTTGGCCTTTGGAATGGAGTATGTTGCTAACAGGCCCAAGGACATTGTGAGTTTTAGCCAAGAAACTGGCTAATTTTCTTTGGGGTCTTTTTACCCTAACTGCCTAGCAAATTCCTACCTCCTATTCTTTTTTTTAAAAAAAATATTTGTTTCATAACCAAATGATTAGAAGAGGCATTTCGTTACAACAACATTGACATACATTACAACAGCATTGACATATTCAATAACAATTTCCTGAGCTAAGATGCATCTCTTTCAAAATTGGATATAAATTTTTAGGTTTACAGTTGAATTAATACAGTTATACAATATTGTACTCCGTATAAACCCTATAAGACATAAAATTAAATGAGGTTTTAAACTTTGAAAAGATCTCCATTTCATTATTAAAATACACAGTTTCATACAGAAAAATTAATTTTTAATACAACTGACACTAAGATGCATATGCATTTCTGATCTCTATATATCTGATTATTACTAGTCACAGTCGGTTACTTTCTGAGCCCCTTAGCATCGGAACATGGATATAAAGTCATCAGGTAGATTTCAATGGTAATGTTTTCACATCTCCTAGTTATTAAAGAGAAAATTTTTATGCTTTGAAGAATTTTTTTATAGACCCATTTCCCAGGTAGCACCCCCCATAGCCTCCCTCACACCACTAGAACCCTTATACTTTGATATCCCTACTACTGTCTGCTGTGTTGTCGGCACCCCAGGCATTCCCCACTACTTGTCCTTCTGGTGAATCTAGTCAGCCTATCAAGAGGTCTTTGTTTTAGTAGGGTCAGCTGTTCCTCATCTAGCGATAATCAGTTGTCAATATTCCTTTGGATAAGATTGGGGTCTGCTGTTCAATTTCCCAGTTCTTTGCTGGGTTACTATCTGGGAATCCCTTTGGTTACCCTGGCCAACAGCTCAGGAGGAGGTATCACCTGTCTGGCATTGTTGCTTGCTATGTAGCCTTTAGCTATACATATGGTCTCTTATGAAATTATATTGGCCCCTTTAGTATTTGGTTTTACTTCCCTTTTGGGTATTTAAGGACATACCATTGGACCAGATAAATTGATTTGTTTTTACTCTTGAGGTCATTTGAGGATCTGTTCCTCAGGGGTCCCATGGGCTTGGGAGGAGCCCCTGGCTCCTTTCTTTTACCAGTTCCAGC
>NW_008360331.1:3792435-3821463 GCF_000622305.1 Nannospalax galili | reverse complement strand
AGTTCCACCAGTCTGGTACTTTTAATTACTGTGTGTCATGTAGATAAATCTTGGGCAAAGACCAGTTGTTCTCAGATAAACCTTACCCAGACATATATTTCTTGATCTGCTATGTATAATTTGTCAGTAAGTTCTAGGAGTAATATGATTCTCAGTGGTTTTCAAAGCTAGCTAGGCATTGTTTATCTCTCACATTGTCTCACCCCTCCATCATGGTTTTCCCTCTTAAGGTGCCCCATTGCCCCCCTTTCTCCCGTAATAATACCCCTGCAGCTCTCTTTATCATTACTTATAACTTCCATTGTAAAACAAAACAAAACAAAAAAACCCCACAAAAACAAACTGAATTTTGCAGTTTGCAGTTTGTTTTTTGTGGGGTTTTTTTTTGTTTTGTTTTACAATGGAAGTTATAAGTAATGATAAAGAGAGATGCAACTTGGAGCCTTACCCAGTTTACTCATTGTTGACATTTGTATAGCCATGGTACAATGTCATAATCTGGATTTCAACAGTGTTACATTCCTTCATGTTGTGTTGCTGTGTGCCTGTCTATATTGAATTCTGTGCCATTTTGTCACTGATTCAATTTATAGGGCCATCACCACAGTCATGGTGCAAATAGCTTCATCGCTTTCCCGTGGCAGCTGTAGCCAGCTCGCTGTTGCCCCTCTCTCTAGCCTCTGTAAGCAGTAGTCTGCTCTTCATCTCTATAATTTTATCATTTCAATGTTGCTGCATAAATGGCATCATATGATATGCCACTTTGGATGAATGGCATTTTTCACTCACCATAAATCTGTTTGAGACCCATAGAAGTGTCATACATCTTCAGACCTCAAACTTCTGAACTCCCAAACCCACTTGCTCCAGAGGATCTGGATGGAGGACTATGGGGCTGCCTGGAAGGTCTACCACTGCACATAGAACCCACTGTCATTGAGGAGCTGGACTGACAGGAGATGAAGACGATACTTGGATTCAATGCCTGCTGCCCACATGGCATTCACCTCGCTCCACAGCTTCTTTCTCAGGATGTAGCTATTTGCCTCACTTGTCTTTGCCTGTATTACTCCTTCTCACCAGGTTTTCCTTCAGGGCTTTCTAAATCTTAGCTCTAATTTGCAGTCTGATTTCCCTAGTCTTGTCAGCTCGTTTCCCCGAGACTGCACCTGGCTCCCTATATCAGTAACGCTAGCACTGACGCAGGTCAGCAAGCAGATCTGACTCAGGCTCAGATTTCAGCCCCAGCCCTGCTGGAGGTTTGCGTTCAACCCAGAAGACTCCAAGTACTGGATACATGGTCTTCTTTGAAGAGCTTTCTGG
Organism: Nannospalax galili; assembly: GCF_000622305.1. Classification (NCBI taxonomy): domain Eukaryota; kingdom Metazoa; phylum Chordata; class Mammalia; order Rodentia; family Spalacidae; genus Nannospalax; species Nannospalax galili. The sequence goes on along the minus strand of NW_008360331.1, from coordinate 3,820,140 downwards.
TGTGGGCACTCATTATTATTAGAGTGAAGTCTGAAGTAAACAGAAGAAAGCTATACGTATAGTTAAGATATTTTAAAGTGAGATTTTCTCCATTTAGACTGACACGTAGTTCAAAAGGGTAGTTTCGTAAATTGTATAGTGGAACGTTTTCACTAAATTTAATAACATACACTTTCCTTGATATTTGGCTAAAGTGCATCTCTAGAAGTGTGTGAGTGTGTGTGTGTCTGTACATAAGGTCACATTTATTCTTTCATCTCAGTCCTTCTATTCTGCTGTGATGATACGATATGATCACTTCAAGATAGCTGATGTGATCCTATTGCCTCAGTCAGTCTTAATTTATGTCTCTTTCTTGAAGAAAGCTAAATAGAAGGGGCAGCTGCAGTTTCACCAGCGTTTTGTTTCTAGCCACCATCTATATATTTATTATAAAAACGCATACTTCGGTGGAAAACAGAAACTTCATTTCTGATAATTCAAATACTTTGTTCAATTGAAATAGATATCTAGGAAACTTCTTGGTGTTTGGATGCTTGTTTCTTCCTCCTGGCATCTGCACTGTGTAGAGTAACTTGTTACTGCTCTGTGATACTGCATTAGTGTTGACCAGCCTGGTGTCTGCTCAAGGCATAACACAAGGATTCAGTGAGTCTCTGGGGAAATCAACTGGGAATCAAGGTGAGGGAGAGCGGCATTTCCCAACTCTCAATACTCTCTCGTCTTCTCCAGGAGAGCCAGTGACAAGGATTTGGCAAAAAAGAGAGAAAAGGACAAAATCAAAACATATAGGGTAATTTAAGCAATGTTTAAAATATCTACATAGAAGAAATAAGACAGCTCTCAAGAGAGTTATATGAATTTTAGGGTACAGAGAAGAAAGGAGTAAATGTTTAACGAGTTTCCCTTTAAAAAGATTTTCTTTAAGTCTTTATGCCTCAATGTTCCAAGAAAAATTTTTTGATGACTGACAATTGTCCCATTTTTTTTTCCTGAAGGTCTCCTGGAATAGCAATGCATTAAACAAAGCCCACGTTTTTTTTCACAAAGTGACTTAGTTCTGAAGATGCAGCCATATTGACGGGCTTTTGTGTTTGCTTTGAATGTCAAGAGTATTCCATGAAAAAAGAATTCTTATTCTACTTGGCAATTCTTCATACAGTTGAGTAAGTCAGAAAGTATATAAAACATAAAATAAACAGGAAAGTTCATGTTTCTAGCTGGTAACCCATGCTGAAATTGTGAGGTCAAGGAAAAGAAATATGAAAAATAGACTGACAAACTGCCATATTTTTAGCCCAAAAGATATATATATATGTATATTTGTTATTATTATCCTTTGTTTATCTCAAATATTTAAATCACAACTTTTAGGAGACTTACAATCTTACTATTGTTGGGTCCCCAGAACAGTGACTGGCACAAAGTCAGTGTTGAACAAATATTTACCAACTAAATGCATGCATGAATGAGATTTCTATATTTATTCTCTCAATCCTTAAGAAAATATCCAGTGACCATACCAGACCTGTGACCCAAACAAGTACTCATTTATAAGTTTGTAAATAACCTTTAATTTATTTTGTAAAATGTTTGGGATACTTTCCTTGTGCAACTTTAGTTCCACATAATATCATTTCAACCTTTATTTTATATTTGCAAAAATAAAGATTTTTTTCCCATCTGGCTTAATTATCTCCCTAGAATTTGGTAAGCTGTGTAGAGTCTGCCCTTTGGGGCTCATCAAGGCAAACTTCCATATCAGGTTAGGAATGCTGCAATGAAGAAGATTACATTTAGAGCCTGAATTGATGAACATAAGCCTGTGGTTGCTGAAAGTCATTTGGACCCTGCTTGCAAGGAAGGAGCAGCTTTACAGTCAGTGAGAGAACAGGTGCCTAGAGAACCACCCGGTGCATGGCACTAGCTCTGTGCTGCAGTAGAGATTCCACAACAGCACCTTGGACTCCTGGGATCCAGGCCCCCAGGCCCAGTGGTTTCTGAGTGCTGGAGGGGCAGGGTCAACAGTTCAATCTTCTGAGCTGGCTGACCCCATCTTCACTGATGAAAGCTGCCCAGTCACAACTCCTTTTGAACCAAAATCCTAGTTCCCATGCAACACAACACAAGCTCTTTACTCTTAGGCTAGTGCAGGGAAGTGTGTTAGTCTCTAGGGAACTGAGGTTTAAACCTATCAGCTTGAAAATCCTCCAGAGTTATAAAGAAGAGGAAAAGAAGACAGAGTCACAAGACTTTCCTATTTAATTTTGATAGTGACTCATGTTAATTTGAAAATATAATTTATGCCTTGATGACTTATAAAAGGAGACTTTGCACCTGGATGTAAAATGCCACGTCTTGATGATGTCACAACATGCCACTCTTCACAGAAGGCCAGTTAACCACTCAGAGTTATGTTCCCTAACCGCAAAACCACTGACTTGCCAACATTTCTTGCCCCTGAAGCCTGGATTAAGAACTGCGGCAGAGATCTGTCTTCTGATGCTCCTGACTGTGTGGTGCTTAGCTGTGTGAAGGCTCCTTTCATCCTGTGAGATGGTTTTGTTTAGTCAGGCTCCCACTAAAAGTGCATCTCCATGGAAATCTGTGGAGGCTTCCAACCCCACACTGCTGCTGCCACCTCCCTACTTTTTGGTTCTTCTGCTGGTTCCTTTTATTGGTTTTTGGCAGGTGGCTGAGGGCATATGCTTTACACTTTGCTGGTCTGATTTGTGAGATTCTGCTGACATCCAGGAAAGTGCAACAAAAACCTGCTGCTCACATCCAAGCGTATATGTTTTACAGCAAATCCACTTAGCTCAAGTTTCTTGATGACAAATCTTATTTAGGGAGAGACAAATGCAGGCAGTGTTTTGCAGGGCTATGGTGTTTTCTTTCTGGAAGGAACTTTGTGTATTTCTGTGCAAAGGGGCACAGTTTTTTTTCCTATGCTTTTCGATAACCATCTAATCTGTGAGGTATGATGGGGAAAGTGTTGCTGCTCCTGTCAGCTGTCATCCACAGAGCACGTACCACATACCAAAAGTGGGCATTGGAGTATTACCAGAAAGTTGCAGGGGAATTCTTACTGCCCCATTCTGAAGAGGAAGAAACAGGTTTATTTCGGTTTAAGTAAACTTTGCAGGTTTTCATGGACTAGTGAAACCAAGATTCAAACTTAGATTCTGCTTCTGAAGTTCATGTTTATTGTTTAAAGACAAATGTTCCTCTGCTGATGAACAAATGAAATCGTGCTTTTTAATTTCCATTCTACTTTTAGAACAAATTATTAGACTTGTGCCATGTAATGGAGATGATGCAACGACTAAGACTGTTCTTGTTCTCTGGATACTGTGGATGGCACATTTTCAACTAGGGGTGATTTGCTCCTCCAGGGAACACATCACAACGTTTGGAGCCATTTTCATTGACACCTTGATTGGGTAAATGTGGATCCATTGGCAACTGTTAGGGAGGGAACAGAGATTCTGTGACATACACATAACAACAAAGAATTATGTCCTCTAAAATGCCAGTGGTGCTGAGGTTGAGATGTTTTGGAGAAAAAGAAGAATCAAAACAAAGAAAGCATGTTGGAATTATGCTGAATCTTATTTTTAACTAAGCTTTTAAAGTTTCATACATTTCCAACTCAAATCCAGACCTCCTCCCCCATCGATACATCCCCCCATCTGCCCACCAAACCCTATGCACTCTGCCATACATGTTGAGTCCTATTCATTCAGGTACCCAAATGTCCTTCAGTCTAGTCAGCCCATCCAGTGGTCCTATGTAAGTCATACTCTCCCTCACCTGGTGGCAATTAGTCTCAAATGTTTCTCAATCTAGTGCTGGCCCACCACCTGTTTCTCACCTCCCCCTTGGGCCCTTGTTTAATTGAGCTGACATGGATCTTGCTCTTAATGTCACCGCTGCCACAAGCTCACATGAGCAAGCCTCCAGCGGCCTGGAAACCTCTACCTTCCTGTGTTCATGAACCAGCCCTGGCTCTTACAATCTTTCTGCCTTCTCATCCTACACTCTATAGTCTCTTATTCTCCAAAACTTGGCCAGTTGTAGCCTTCTGTGTGCATCTTCACTGATGAAAGCTGTACAAAGAAGCCTCACTGGTGAGAGTTGTGGAGTGCATTAGCCCTCACTCTACCCCGAATTGTGCTATGTTCCATGAGCCTTAGTTGTAGAGATTCGACTGCAGATGTGTCACCTAGAACCGGGCATCTCCCAGGTGTATGTTCTCTGTGCCTGACCAGATATGCAACTCTGCAGTAGCCTCCATCTGTTGCAAAAAAAAGCTTCTTTGATGAGTGCTATATGGCATGCTTATCACTCCAAGGGAGGTCTCTTCTTTCTGGCACTGTGTTCCCTACTGAGTAGCTCCCAGGTGTACATATGCATTAATGTTCAGACACTATGTGCATTTCTCATAGGGTTTCTAGGGCATCACTTTTCTCTCTAGGTTTCCTAGTCCCCCGAGATTCACATATCTCCACTCTTTTTTCTCCCATCCGGCTTCCCTCCTCCCTCCCTAGTCACAGTGCTCCCATTATCCCCATCCTCCCCCCAATACCTTCCAACTCCCCCCGTCTTTCTTTTTCTGACTTCCCTCCCTCCCCCACACCATGGTCCTTTGCATGCCCCTCCCTCCTCTCCTCCCTGCTGATTATTCCCACTTTTTCCACCACCATCAGGTAACATCTGTTCCCTACTGTCCCCCTTTCAGGTTGTTTCTTGTCCTTTACCTGCATGTATCCTTTCCCTTTCCCTGGCTCCTTGTGTCACATCAGAATTTCTATACTCACATGTAGGGGATTGGTCCTACAATCCACAAATGAGAAAGAACATAGGTCGCTTGCTTTTCTGCATTTGTGTTACTTCACTTAGAATAACACTCTCTAGCTTCATCCATTTACTTGCAAATTTCATCTTTTCTTACTGCTGAGTAGAACTCCATTGAGTAAATGTACCACATTTTCATTAACCATTCATCAGTTGAGGGACATTTAGGTTGTTTCCATTTCTTAGCTATTGTGAAGACAGCAGAACAAACATAGATGTATAGGTATCTCTGCAGTATGATGAGTCCTTTGGGTATATGGGAAGGAGTGGTATCACTGGATCATATGGTAGGTTTAATTTAGTTTTTTGAGGGTTCTCCACACTTCTTTCCATAGTGGTTGCATGAGCGTGCATTCCCACCAACAGCAAGTCAGTGTTCCTCTTTCTCTATGTCCTCTCCAGTATTCAGAGTCTTTCATTCTCTTGATCTTTGCCAACCTGACTGGGGTAAAATAAAATCTTAAAGTGGTTTTGATTTGCATTTCTCTAATTACTAAGGATGTTGAGCAGTTTTTAAGGTGCTTCTTAGCCATTTTTATTTCTTTATTTGAGAACTCTGTTTAGGTCTACTGCCCATCTTTTTACTGGGTCATTTATTTTCTTCTTTCTTTCTTTTTTGAGTTATTTGTGTATTCTGGATATTAATCCTCTGTTTGATGTGTAGCTGGTGAAGATTTTCTCCCACTTATGGGTTTCATCTTCCCTTCCTTGGTTGTTTCTTTTGCTGTACAGAAACTTTGTAATTTATTGAGGTCCCACTTATTGATTGTTGACCTTAGTGCCTGAGCAGCTAGTCTCTGATTTAGAAAGTCCTTTCCTACACCTATATCTTGGAAGGTGCTGCCTATGTTTTCTTCTAGCAGTTTCTGAATTTCAGGTTTTATATTGAGGTCTTTAATCCATTTGGAGTTGACATTTGTGCAGGGTGAAAGATAAGCGTCAAATTTCATTATTCTGCAGGTGGAGATCCAGTTTTGCCAGCACCATTTGTTGAAGATGCTATCCTATCTCCACTGTGTGTTCTTAGCACCTTTGTCTAGTATCAGGTGGCTGAAATTATATGAACTCATATTTAGGTCTTCTATTGTATTCCATTGATCTATATGTGTATTTTCGTGCCAGTACCATGCTGTTTTTATGAATATAGCTGTAATATAATCTGAGATCTGGTATAGTGATCCCTCAGGCATTGGTCTTTTTGCCCAAGATTATTTAGGCTATCCAGGGTCTTTTGTGATTCCATATAAATTTTAGGATGATTTTGTCAAGCTCTGTGAAGAATGTTGTGGGTATTTTGATTGGGATTGCATTGAATCTCTAAATTGCTTTTGGTAAGATGGTCATTTTCACAATATTGATTCTACCAATCCATGAGCATGGTAGGTCTTTCCATCTCCTACTGTCTTCCTTTATATCTTTATTTAGAGTTTTGAAAATTTCATTGTGGAGATTTTAATGTCTTTGGCTATGTTTATTCCTAAATATTTTTTTTGAGGCTACTGAGAATGGGAGGGTTTCCTCAAGTGCTTTCTCTGATTTGCTTGTTATTGATATATAGAAAGGCTACTGATTTCTGTAAGTTGATTTTGTATCCTGCTACTTGACTGAAAGTATTAATAAATTTTCACAGTTTTATAGTAAATTTGACCTCTTCATTTGCAATTATTACTCCTTTAATTTCCTTCTCTTGTCTTATTGCTCTTGTAAGCATTTCAAGCACTATATTGAAAGAGTGGAGATAGTGGACAGCCCTGTCTGGTTCCTGATTTTAATGGGAATGCTTCCAATTTTCTCCATTTAAGATGATGTTGCCTATGAGTCTGTAGTATATAGCTTTAATTATGTTGAGGTATGTTCCCTCCAAACCAGTTCCTTCTAGGACTTTTAACATGAATGCATGTTAGATTTTGTCAAATGCCTTTCCTGCATCTATTGGAATGACCATGTGGTTTTTGTCTTTAAGTCCATTTGTATATTTTATTACATTTATCGACTTATATATGTTGAGCCATCTCTGCATCTCTGGAATAAAGCTAACTTGATCATGGTGGATGATCTTTTTGATGTTTGTCTGTATGCAGTTTGCAAGTATTTTGTTGAGTATCTTTGCATCTATATTCATTAAGGCTATGGCTCTATAGTTTTCTTTTTTCATCTTTGCCTGGTTTTGGTATTAGACTGATACTGGCTTCATAGAAGGAGTTTGGGAGTTCTCCCTCTGTATCTATCATTTGGAATAATTTAAGCATTATTGGTTGTAGATTTTCGTTGAATGTCTGGTAGAATTCTGCTGTGAATCCATTGGGCCTGGGATTTTTAAGTTGGGAGGTTTTATATTACCATTTCAATTTTCTTATTTGTTATGAGTCTGTTTAGGTGTTGATCTCCTCTGGGTTTAACTTTGGTGGTGGCCATGATTTTAGAAATTCATCTATTTCTTTTAGGTTTTCAAATTTAATGGAGTATAGATTTTTAAAGTATTCCTTTACAATGTTTTGGATTTTTGAGGTGTCTGTTGTGATGCTTCCTCTTTTGTCTCTGATTTTGTTGATTTGTATTTGCTCTTTCTTTCTTTTGGTTAAGTGGGCTAAGGGTCAGTCTATCTTTTTTAACCTTTCAAAGAACTAGCCCTTAGATTCATTTTTTTTTGTATTATTTTCTTTGTTTCTGTTTCATTAATTTCTGGTCTGAGTTTTGTTATTTCTTCTCACTAGGTTTGGGGTTGGTTTTTTCTTGCCTTTCCAGAGTCTTGATTTGTACTCTCAAGTTGTTTACATGTACTCTTTCTGATTTTTTAATATAGGCACTAAGAGCTATAAACTTCCTTCTTAGGACTGCTTTTAGGGTGTCCCAGAGATTTTGTTGTGTTCTCATTTTCATTTTGTACCAGGAATACTTTTATTTCTTTCTTAATTTCTTCTTTGTTGTTTAATCTTCACGAGTTCATGTATTTATTAGCACTTCTTTTGCTGTTGATTATAATAAGCTTTATTGCACTGTGGTCTGATAGAACGCATGGAATGATTTCAACGTTTTTGTATTTGTTGAGGTTTGTTTTGTGCCTCAGAATGTGGTAAATTTTAGAATAGCTTGCATGAGCTCATGGATAGAAAGTGTATTCTTTGGTGGTTGGATGGAATATTCTGTATATATCTGTTAGGGCCATTTCATGTAGTATGTCATTTAATTCAGATGTGTTTCTGTTTATACTTTGTCCAGTTGACCTGTCTATTGAAGACAGTGGGGTATTAAAGTTGCCCACTAACACTGAATTATTGTCAATATCTGTTTTATAGTCTTGGACTACTGATTTTATGAAATTGGGTGCTCCAGAGTTTGGTACATATATGTTCATGATTTTAATATCTTTTTGGTCAATTTTTCCTTTGATTGGAATGAAGTAACCCTCCTTATCTCTTCTAATGAGTTTTAATTCAAAGTCTATTTTGTCAGATATTAAAATTGTGACACCTTCTTGGGCCATTTGCTTGGAATACTTTTTTCCATCCTTTCACCCTAAGATCGTGTCTATCCTTGAAGGTGAGATGAGTTTCTTGACAACAACAAAAAGATGGGTTTTCTTTCTTGATTCATTGCACCAGTCTGTGTCTTTTGACAAGGGAGTTGAGGACATTGATATTTAGTGTTATTATTGAAAGGTGTGTATTGTATACTGTTGTTTTAATTTCTTTGTGTTTATGGTCCTATTTTGTGTTTCCATTGTTACACTTTCTTTATTTTCTTTGTGTACCCTCTTGGGTATACTCATTACTTTCTTTGGTCCTTTGTATTGCTTTAAGTATTCTCTGTAGGGCTGGTTTGGGAGACATGAATTATTTCAGTCTATTTCTGTCATAGAACATTTTCTGTTCCCCCTTCACCTTTATAGATAATTTTGCTGGATAAAGTATTTAGGGTTGGCATCCATGGTTGTTTAGAAGTGGGAATACTTTGTTCCAGGCTCTTCTGGCTTTCATAGTTTGCATTGAAAAGTCAGCCATAATTCTGATGGGTTTTCCTTTATATAACTTGTTTTTCTCTATCAGCTTTCAGTATTCTCTCTTTGTTCTGTACATTTAGTATTTTTTTTCCATGATATGTCATGTGGACTTTCTGTTCTAATCATGTCTTAATGGTATTCTCTGTGCTTCTTGAATCTCTATATATATATTTTTTCCTTAATTTAAGGAAATTTTCCTGTACAATCTTATTGAAGATTGGTTCAACACCATTGGTTTGAGCTTCTTCTTCCTTTATGCCTGTAATACATAGATTTGGTCATTTTATGTTGTTCCACATTTTCTGAGTATTCCATTCCTGTGTTTTTTTTTAAATTGTGCATTGTCTTCACTTATGGAGCCCAGATCTTCAACTTTATACCACAATCTTGATATTCTGTTTTCCATTTCATTTATTCTGCTTGTGAGACATTCTCCTGTTGTTTCTAGTTGGTTTATTGAGATTTTTAGTTCTGTGTTCATTTCCATTTTGGCTTTCTTCACTATTTCTACCTCTTTAGTAAATTCACTTTTCAAGTTATGAATTGTTTTTGATATTTCATTAAGCCACATATTTTCATATTCTTGGGCTTCCATTAAAAGTTTATGCCTTTCCTCTTTGAGTTCTTTGAGTTATTTGTCTGTTTTCTTGAAGTTCTTTGATCATGTTTATGATTGTTCTTTTAAATTCTGTATCTTGGGGTTCTACAGGGTGATTATCAATGCTGTGCACTTCTGTAGGTTTTTTTGGTTTTGTTGGGGACGTATTTTCCTGATTTTTTTTTCATATTTGTGTTTTTGCATTGCCATTTGGGCATATGGATGTTCTTTGTTGATTATATGTTGATCAGGAACTTCTATTCTGCTTTTGTTTAATTTTTGTTCTGTTAATATTGTTTATGTAGCTTAGCTGCTTTTTGTTTAGATATAGAAGACAAATTGGTGGGTATTTCAAGTTCTTGCTGGGTAGTGGACTGGTCAGAGTCCTGACTAAGCAGGTCTGTCTGCCTGATTGGGATCCTTGGATATTAATGGTGAGGGGACTGCCTGATGGGAAATTAGGGATCTATAGTAGGGTGTTTAGTTAATATGGTTTGGGAAGATAGTCCTGGGACCTGAAGTGAAGGAATTGGAGCCCGTTTGTGTGAGAGGCTGGAGTTGGGTGGATGAGAGAAATGGGGTACTGAGGCTGTGAGCTGGATCTGACTTACCAGAGTCTTCACTAAGCAGGTCTGTCTGCCTGATCTAGAGGCTGGGAAGGTGGTGGTGAGAGGACCGCCTGGGTAAGGATTTAGGGATCTATGGTAGAATGTTTAGTTAATCTGGTTTGGGAAGCTAGTCCTGGGACCAGAGTCCTGGCTGATCAGGTCTGTCTGATCTGGAGGCTGGGAAATTGGTGGTGAGGGGACCACCTGGGTGAGAACTTAGGGATCTATGGTAGGGTGTTTAGTTCTATGCTGAATCTTTTTTTTTTTTTTTTTTTTTTTTGGTCTTTTTGAGACAGGGTCTCCCTGTAGCCCCAGCTGGCCTGGAACTCACAGTGTAGACCAGGCTGGCCTTGAACTCACAGAGATCCACCTGCCTCTGCCTCTTGAGTGCTGGGATTAAAGGTGTGTGCCACCATGCCCAGCTCTATGCTGACTCTTTAGTGATGATGTAGTGGGTTGTATTATTTTCTCAAAATATTTTCTGATATTCCCTCTGCCATGAGGGAGAATGATGCCTCCAGCTCTATGAATGTCAAGGCATTTAATTTTCTGTGATGAAAGATATATGGGGAGGTGCTTAGAAAGCTATTGTGAGGCTTTGACACGGTTCTCTTCCTTCTGTCAATAGTCCATGAGAATCTAGGCACAGGTTCCTTTGCTTTAGATGAAGACAACATGGAGGACAGATCCAGCTTACTCCACAAGAATTGGTATTGTAGCAAGAAATACACTTTTGTTGAAAGTCACTAAGTTTGGGATTGTTTAGCAAAACTTACTGTGTGCTGACCAATACTTACAAGGTTGTTATTCCAAAAGATGAGATTAAGGTGAAACTGTAGTGACAAGATAAACTTGGAAAGAAAAACAGGAGTCAGTGTATACCAGTTAGAAAAGGCTGGGTTTTAATTTTATATGTGGAAGTTTAGTAAGAATGAGAAAGAAATTACTCTGAGAGTAAAAGGAATATGTAGAAAGGACAAATATAGGATCCAGAGACACCAGTTAGGCTGTAATAACAGTCCTAATGAGAAGGACAAGAGACTGGACAAGCACCAGCTCCATGTAAATGTAAAAGCTGGGAGCTTATGCAGGAATCACACACACACACACACACACACACACACACACACACACACACACCGCAAACACACACACACACACACACACAAAAAGCTGATTGAAGGACGACATCAAGATCTTGAAAGTGATTATCTTTGAAGATAGGAGTGTATTTTGGAAAGAATATGATCAATGTTTCCAGAGTTATTGAACTTGAACTTGACTGGGCCATCCAGTGGAGGATGTTCAGAGCAGTTGGCTTCCTTCCTGGAGGATGGACATTCTGGTGTGACTTACATATTTAGGCATTGTGTGGGTATGGGTCCAATGTGGAGATTATCAGAGAGAGTGACTAGAATAGAGAGAGAAGAATTCAGAAAAGGAAGTTGGAGTTTAGGACAAGAATGAATTGATGAGAAAAAAAATGAGCATTTCTGTGGAGAATGTTGTCTTAGCTGATTGGTAAGGAACTTTGCTTGGAGCTTGCAGAGGTGATCAAGACTATGAGGGGGCAAATTAATGCCTATTTATTGATTAACTGCAAGTAAGTACACAAATGCCTTTGCTGTCACTCTGAAGCAGATAAGCCTTTGGCTTAAAAGAGTGTTCATAGTTACAAGGTCAAAAGTTTATAAACACTCAAAATCAGAATGTAAATTCAAAGTTTTCTTTAATGTGGAAGTGAAAACAAGATTCCAGTAGCAATTAATTGGAATTAAAATAGACTCATTGGAAAGCTTATAGTTTTAAACTTGCTTATGCTTTTGGTATACCCAATAGTTTGAAATGAATTCACTGCATTCTCTATATTTTTAAAACTTTAAAAAATATTATTTTTATTTTATGTATATGAATATATTGCTTGTGTGTATGTATTTATGTGTATATATATATGTACATATATGAGTGTATTGCCTGCATGTATGCACCAGTGTCATGGCATGCCTGTTGGGGGTCAGAAGTGGGCATTGGATCCACTGGAACTGAAGTTACAGACAGTTGTTAGCTGCCATGTGGGTGCTGGGAACCAAACCCAGGTCCTCTGCAAAAGCGGTCAGTGCTTTTAACTGCTGAGTCATCTCTCCAGCCTCAGTCTTTATTATATTCTTAATTAAAAAGTTTGTGTGTGTGTATGAGTGTGGTACGTCTGTGTATACAGGTATGTGCAGGTGCACTTGACTGTGTGAGTGAGTGCAGAGGCCAGGGGTTGATGTTAGGGAGTCCTCTATCACTCTCCACCTTATATTTTGAGCTGGGGGTCTTTCACTGAACCTAGAGTGAAGCTGTTTTGGTCAGACTGACTGGTCTGTAAGCCCCCATGATCCTCCTGTCCTCACTCCCCCACACTAGAGTTTCAGAAGTGCACTGCCATACTTGGCTTTTTAAGTGGATGCAGGAGGTATGAACCCAGGTCTCATATTTCTATAGCACTTAACCCTCTGAGACATTTCACAGTCTCCCAAATGTCCTTGATTAGATGGTAGCTGGTAAGTTTTTCTTCTCAGTTTTCATACTTTAGGGACAACTAATAACAGAAGGTCACAACTTTAACTGAAGGAATTTTTTTTCTTGTCTATTCCCTTTCTAATCCCTTCAAGGTACACAGGTAATGCAGCTGTCACTGTTGAAGTTTTGCAAGGCTTCTCCTTGGATAGAGTAGAATGGTAATAGTCTCCCTAGGACCAAGCCAGCTATTACCCATTGTTTTCATCCTCTGGTCTCACACTTCAGCATGTAGACTCTTGACATTATGGCAGAGAAATGTCTGTCTGTTGACCACTATCAACCAGTTACTGGCTGCAAGAATTGGAAACACAGCCAACACATGGGAGAAGTCACAGGGATATATGAGATTGCCAGGGAGAGAGAGATGGCTACAACACCCTAGTATAAAATGCCACTAATCTCTGTGAAGATGTAACCTGCCCTGAGTGATTCCATCTATAAGAATGATTTTCTTTCCTTTCTCAACCAAAATGACTTACTCTGTTTGCATAAGATCTTAGGCCTTATCTGAAGTTTGAAAGATTTAGGACATCATCCTATTCTAGGAACTGATCAATTTGTAAAGTAAACCTAATCCTTTGACGATCTTGATATTCACATCCAGAGAATGCTGTTTGTACTCAGGTCTTTCATTTTTCTATTTCTAAGCCATATCATGATCAGTAAAACATTTTAATTACACAGTAAATTGAAATCGTTGAATTCAATGATGAAGCTTTATTTCTAGGTCTTAGATAACAAAATCCTTCTTTTTCCTCCTCCTCCTCCCTCCTTTCCCTCTCTTTTAATGACAGAAGGTCTTGCCACATAGCCCAGGCTGGCCTTGAACTAGCAGCGGTCCTCATTCTCAGGCTCCTGAGTGCTGGGATGGCAGGCATGGAACCTCACACTCTACTCACAAGAGTCTAGCTTACCTTCTCTGTTTGGCCTCCATCCCTGTTACGGGCTTCAGATCCCTCACCCGTCAGCAGATTGTCTACATTCTGCTTCATGTTCCTGACCCTTCCTTTCCATCTGTAAAGGTTCAGAACACATCATCACATCTCACTCTGCAACTTATTGATACAGTGACAGAGTGTTGACTTGATATTGGATCATTAGAATTTATTGTTGGGTATGGCCCTCCCAAGAGGTTGCTTTCAAGGGAATGCAGCTTGCTTTCAAGGGAATCCTTTGAAGATGAAGCTTTTACCCAAATACTTGTCATTAGCAATGTCATATCAGTACAGTAGAGACACTTCTGAGGAGCCTTTAGGCTTTCTTTTAATTACATCACTGTAGTGATCAGCTCCCCTGCCTCTTCCCCATGCATGGGTACAGAATGATAACTAAATGCTATCTTGATGAGGATGAACAGGTAATTAATGAAAGTTGATCACTTGAGTGAGTTTTAGGAGATTTTCTAGATTTGTTCTTCTATTAAGTTCATATTATAAAGAACCTTTTGAAGAAATTGAGTTATTCACAAGACTCAATTAAGACACACCATGCATAGCTCTATAGTAGGTCCTAATGAGGTGGGTGGAGTCTCTATTTTTGTCTTCTTCAGTGATGGGCACCGTATCTTTACACTGGCATCACAGCAGGAGTACTGTGGCAGGTGGTGGTGCTGTGATGGTAGTAGAACGCTTGGAATGAAAGGAAGGAAAGTCATGGCAGGGTAAGGAGAACAGAAAAATGAGGGGCTGTGGTTTCAGGTCTCAGAGGGAAGTGATTTGGTTTTGAAATCACTTGAGATTTGGTGTTGAGCCAGAAACAGCAGGAGCACCAGCTGGGGAAAGGGCTGCTCTGAAGGAGGACAGCCAAGGTCACAGTCTGGGTCAGACCGGAGCAGCCCTCGGTGAGCTCCTCTGCCTGACTGTGTTCATGGGAAACTACTTTTTGCCTCAAGGTGTTCCCCCATGAGCATTCATCCTTACAATATCCAGGTCTTGGTATCTTTGGACCTCCAAAGTGTTAAGGGATCCATACTTTCACGGGCCAGAAATGTATCCCTCTATTATTTCAAGATGATGTTGTGGGATTATGAGAAAGAAACGTTAATATTGAGCCATGTAGTATTTACCTTTCAGCTGGTTTTGCTATGTTCCATGTACTTGTTACAATTTACAAAATGCCAGTGCTAAAAACACTGAAACCAAGCTAGCTGAATTCCTTCTATATTGTCTCTTCTGAAATTTATGGCTGTTTTGAGGCCTTCTTTTATTGCCTACAGCAGGAAGGATATTACACCAAGGATTCAGCATGTAGGTGTGAGGTCCTCAGGCTAGTTTGGTGAGTGAGGCACTTTCCTGTCAAGCTGACAGCAATTTAACGCTGAGTGAATTTGTATCATGATTTAGGAATGAATCAGCTAGATACTACATCTGAGGAAGACCAAGAGTCCTTTCTCAGAGTCCTACCACCCTACCTAGTTTCCAACAGTATCTGTCCCAGCATGCCTTCTACCTGTATCCCATTTGCTTCTATAGATGAGCATCTAGACCCTCAATTGTTCCCAATCGCTCCCCGTTCTTGTTAGAGTATATGAATTCTCAGCCACCAAAGGTACCACTCCAGCAACTGAAATTATTATTCTGTTGACCCTAGACACAAACATGAGTCCTGTAACAGATCTCTTCTTAAAAGCCTCCCTTGACCTCATTTCTTCTGGCTATTCTCCCCTTATGAAAAGTTAAAAATCCCTTTTTCAGCCTACTGTATTTGACTTTGTCTCTGGCCATACTATTGAGGCTGCTTTTGTTAAGGCAATTAATGACCTCTAGGGCTCTGAGGATGATGGTCAGTTCTCAGTGCTCACTGTACTTGTCCTCTCAGCAGCAGCTGGCACAGCTCACACTCTTCTGAAACCTTCTCTTTAGGCTTCTGTGATGTCATATTCTCTAGGTGGTTTCCTAACGTGCTAGGCTCTCTGTTTTCTACTTTGTTGTTTCTTTCTCTTTTCCCTTACCTCCTGCTGTCAGAGAGCCCACAGCACAGCCTCTCTCACTTCTCTGTCTCCCTTCACTGCTGATGCTTTCATTCTCTTGCATGGCTTGAAATGCCACCCACATTCCAAAGACGTCCACTCTTATGTCTCTGGCCCCACTTTATGCAGTGAACTCTCTACTTGCCACTTCTATCTGAAGGTCTAATAGGTACCTCCAACTTTAAATGCTCTAACCTGAACTTTTGATCTTCTTCCCCAAAGCTCTTGCCTGCATTTTCACTCATTTCAGTGGAAGGCAGTGTCAGCCCTCAACCTGTTGAAGCTGGGAGGCTTAATTGCTCTCAACACTGTTTTGTACCTGACTCACACTGAGAGTTTCTGTAAGTTTCATTTGGTTTGCTCTACCTTCCCACCTTCTACTCTGCTGTCATGCTAGTGTGAGTGATGGCATTGATCACCTGGGTTGCTGCCCTGGCTTCTCACTCATATACTGGCTTCTGCCTTACTCTTGCAGAATCTAACTTTACTAGAGAAGCTAGAGTGATCTTTCAGCAATGCAAGTCAGAACATTTTGCTCCTTCACTCATAAAGCGGATGGATTCCCACCTTGATTACAGTAGAAACCGAGGTCCTTGCTGGGCCTCATTAGCTCTGGACCTCACTTCCTGCCGTCCTTTATTCCCTTCCAGGCACATACTTAGGACTTTTGCCTTGGAATGCATTTCTCTCATTAGTCATGTGGGCCAACTCCTTAGTCTGTTTTAGTCTGAATCTGGAGCATCCCCTGAAGGCCCATGTGGCAAAGCTTGGTCCTCAGCTTGAAGCTCTTGGGAGATGATGGAACCTTTCAAAGGTGGGGCCAATGGGAGGTCTTCGGGTCATTAAGCACATGTCTCCAAAGGGGATAATGGAGCCACAACCAAGCGCATGTCTCCAAAGGGGATAATGGAGCCACAACCCTTCCTTGTCTCTTCCTTGGCCTCCAAGCTGAGATAAGCAGTTTGGCTCTGTCACATACTCCCACTGTGATGTGCTGCCCCAGTACAGGCCCTCCACCAATGGGAATAACCAACTGTGGACTCGAAGCTCTAAACTGGGAGCCAAATAAACTTTTCTTGATAAGCTGATTATCTTGGGTGTTTGTTATTATGGGGAGCTGAATCTTGGCAACCTCTTTTAAGACTTCATTTAAATGCTTTCTCTTAGTGAGCCTTGCACTGACAAAGCACTTACTGTTGTAATGCTTCCCTCCTTTTCAGAATCCCCTGGAGCCCCTTTATACTGTTCTCATCCTTTCCTTTTTCTATCACATGTATTAACTTTTAACATGCCATGAAATTGGCTTATCTATTGTTTATTGTATGTCACTTTCTTCTACAATGTTAGCTACATGATAGCATGATTTTTATGTTCACAGATGCCCAAATGCTTAGAAAACGGGCCAGAAGGTAACAATACTTGTTAAATGAATGAATGAATAATGTCCTTTACTAGAAAGGAGAGTCATCACGAGGTCAGAAGCTGGGAAGATCAGGAAGTAGAGTCAGGAAATGGGTATAAGGGATTGTTGAACAGGGTTATCCTTTGAGCCAAACTGCCACCATCTTCATGAGTTCAGCTGTGCCTGCTTGCAAAAGATGATCCTAGCTGGGTCCTAGCTGGGTTGACTATTGATATTCCTTCATAGAAAGAGGGGCAGGAGGGCCGTGATACCTTCACTGGAGTACCCAGCCACCCTTCCAACCAGCTTGCATCCAATTATGCCCCAATTGCACATATCCTCAGGGAGGGCCTAGAGCATATAGTTAGGGAAGGGCTATTTCTACACAGCCATGGGAGAGCTGTCACCCATGCTTGGTGTAGACCTTACAATGTGGCTGTTTTAAGGTTACCAAGTTCCCTTACCCACTGGTCTGAAAGTAAGCCCCAGAGTGAACTTCAGTGGAATCATACCTCAGTTCATCATTGAGATTTTAGAAGGGAGGGGAGAGACATTGTTCACTGTTCAGAGAAGGAATTTCAGCAACAGAGATGCAGAATGGGGACCATAGACAAGCCTGAATGACAGAGCTTTGGCTAATTTTTAACTTGAATTTTAGTTTGTTTGAGATCAAGTTTTGCTGTGTGACTTAAGCTGCCCTCAAACTCAAATCCTGATCCCCATGCCTGTACTTCCTGAGTGCTAGAATTACAGGCTTTTGTCAACATTCCAGTTCCAGAACTTTATTTCTGTAGCGTTAGTGGGCTGAACAGATGTAACTACCAATGTGGTACCATGTAGCTTACAGAATCTTTACTACCTTGATTTTCCTCTTTGCTGAAATTTAGAGTCAGCATTCAGATACTCTCAGACCAGCAACCCATTAATATGGAAGACCATCATCTCCCTTTGTTTGTACCTATAGCCTCAGAAGTGCAGTAAAGGAGTTGCTAACTTCCCAGGGCTCAAGGATACATGACTCATACTGAGCCTGCTATCAGCCAAACCACAAGCCACTTTTTCTTATTTTTTTTCACACAAACTATGCTTAAATAAAATCCTCTCAATTCTATTATTTTAACTTATATGTATGGACTTTATAATTTTCTATTAAATTATATCTTCTTATTTAGGTCCAGTATTCATGTCAAGAACTCAGTCCAGTATTTTGGTAAACCTTCATAGTTTCTTATTGTCTGGAAGCTGACAACTAAAAGAAATCGTTAAGGTATTGATAAAATACTGTCCTGGCCTGGGCCCAGGACTAGACCCATGCCAAACTATTATAAACTTTCCTTCCCACAGTAACAGGACCTCCATAGGCCAGCTATTTCTTAATCTTGCCCACAAAATTTTTACTGAATAACTTTGCAAATGCGTTGCTGAGGTTGAAGTGTGCTATCCCTTCCAGCCTGTCATGGGTCCAGAAGAAAGAATGAGTCTGGCGTCATTTTATTGGATAAAGTGCTGCTGGCTCCTGGGGAGCTGCTTCTCTAAATTCACCAACCATCTTTTGTCGAGCCTGTTTTAAGATCAGGTTTACTACCTGCAATTTGAAGATTTGATTTTCTTCAGCATAGTGACATCGTAGCTCTATTTTATGACATACTTGGAAGGATCCACTTACATACACCCTTTACATGGGAGGTCTTTGTCATTTAGAAACATAAAAACTTAACATATTATTACAGTTATGTACAATTTTAGAATCATCTTTTATTTTCTAGTTTGCCTGGTTCTTTTCTTTTACATCCATATGCCCTATCTATCCAGTCTTCCCCCAGGTATTTTATATTAGCATCTAATCAACGTATTTCTACTTATTCTGCACACATATCCCCATCGATGACCTTTACAAATTTTCAGATAGTATATTTCTATTTTTTATATTTTATTATTTTTATCTTATTTTATATGTGTGAATGTATTGCCTGCATGTATGTTAAGTGAACCTGTGTTGTGTAATGCCCACAGAGGTCAGAAGAGGGCATTGAATCCTCTGGAACTGGATTTATGAATAGTTATTAGCTGCTGTGTGGGTACTGGGACTCAAACCTGGGGTCTCTGCAAGAGCAGTCGGTGCTTTTAACCATTGAGCTATCTCTCTAGCCCCCTTTATGTATTTTTTGAGACAGAGTTTCCTGTAGCAACAGTTGGCCTCAAACTGGTTATGTAGCTAAGAATACCCTTGAAACCCTGATCTTCCTTCCTCTGCCTCCCAAGTCCTGAGACTATAGGTGAGCACTACCACATCCAGTTACGCAGCAATGGAGCTGGAACCCAGGGTCTGTGAATGCTACATAAGTATTCTACCAACTGAGCTACATTCTCACACCTCAGATGGTATATTTCAGAGTGAATTACTGTTCTTTGAAATGTGACATTGCTTATGAAGCTGTCTTTGAAATACCTCTCCCACAGTTTGAGACTACTCTCCCTCAAAGTAATAAAATTACTTTCAGTTCACTCAATAAAATTCCTTGAGGCTTTCCTTTAAGTATTGTGCAAGAAGTAATTCTAAGCCTTGGCAAGGATTTTATAAGTTAGTCTACTTCCTAACTTTATTTTTTACTCTTACCAAAAGGAGAACAACACTAAGGGACGCAATCCTATTTAGAAGGCTTCTATTATGAGCTGAAGCTTTCCACCACCCCTCCCTCAATTCACATATTGAAACTTTCACCCCTGGTGTGTCTGCTTTTATAGATGAAGCCTCTACAGAAATCAGTGAGGTTAAATGAGCTTATAAGTGTGGGACCCTGATCTGATAGGTATTGTGGTTTTATAAGAGACATCAAGGGGTGAGAGAGATGCTGGAAAGTTAAGAGCATTGGTTGCACTTGCAGAGGATCCAGGCTTGGTTCCCAGCACCACATGATGGCTAACAACTGTCCATAGTTCCAGTTGCAGGGGATCTGATGTCCTCTTCTGGCTTCTTTGGGCACTGAAAGTATGTGGTACACTTATACACATACAGAAAAAATACTAATACACATAAAAAATAAATTAAAAAGGTTTTAAAAAGAAGAGGCATCAAAGCTTCCTCTCATCCTCCCTCCCTCTCTCGTACATATACTTAGAAGAAAGAACATGTGAGGATGCAGAAGGAAGAGCTCTCTCCACAAACCAATCATGCTGGCATCTTCACTTTGGGCTTTCTAGCCTTCAGAGCTGTGAAAAAATAAATATCTGTTGTTTAAATTTCAGAATCTTACATACTTTGTTACGGCAGCTAAACTGATAAATACTGATTCTCTATGAACTTAATTCATGTTTCAGTATCTCTTTTTGGGTAGCAAAACTTCAAAAAATTCCTTGGCTTACAACCACCAAGGTTTATGCTCTTCATAAATCAGTCTCTGTGTTGAATGGGGAGCAGAAGGCAGTTCTCCTGTACCCACCCAGGATCGTCACTCAGCTAGAATGACCTCCAGGACATCCCAAACCCTTCAGGGTTTCTCTCCATGGGAAGCTGTATTAGTTACTTTCTGTTGCTGTGATAAAAAGCCATGACTAAGGTAACTTACAGAAGAGTTTCAGAGGGATGAGTCCATCATATTGGAGGCATGGCAGGAGGCAGCCAGGGCAGAAAGCTGAGAGCTTGCATCTTCAACCGCTCACAGGAAGTAGAGAGAGCAATCTGGAAGTGGGACAAAGCTATGAACTCTCAAAGCCAGTGACATGCTTCCTCTATCAAGGCCACACCTCCTAAACCTCTGCAAGCAGCAACTGGGGCCAACTGTCAAAACCTTGAAGCCTGTAGGGGACACTTCTCATTCAAACCACTGTATTCCACTCCCCTCCTTGGTTTACAGTCACTAAGGTTTATCATTCTCAAAACCTCTGTGTTGAATGGGGAGGAGGAGGCAGATCTCTTGTGCCTACTGGGAGCCTTCACTCAGCTGAACGACCTCCAGGACGTCCTGACTCTTTCAGGACTTCTCTTCATGGGAAGCTGATCCTACACTTGCCTGATCTGGATTTCTTTATCTTATGGAAGTTGTGTGCTATCTTAAGGCGATCTTGTAAGGACTGTGCTAGGAAGCTTAGAATGTCACTTTGGTTACTATTTACTTTCCAAGGTAAATATTCAGACTAGCTCACCAAAAAAAAGGGAGGGGATGTGTGTGGTGCTTCTTGAGTAAGGAGGAGAGAGATCACCTGGGATCATTTTTGAAGACCACCTCATAAAGCTCCTTTCCTTCTAAACCACTCTCTGTTCATTTGTCTCACATGGAAAGTCCTTCCTGTGTGACTCTACCACTCAAAACTGATCTCTGCTTAACGAAAAATATCTGGGAGCCTTTCTCAAATGCATTTTCTTCCCTCTTTCAGCCTCCATTGACTCTGCTAAGGCTGCTCTCAGCCTTCTCTCCAGCATCCCATCCTCTTTCCAGACTCTGGCTCCAGTCCTGATCTGGATCTGTCATATAAGACAAAAAGGATGAGTGCATCAAAAGATCAAACCCAATTCTTTGGGGGATAGGTACATGACAGGGAGAGGTTCTCTCTAATAAGGACTTCATTTAATCTAGTTCTGTTAGATTAGTCTTTATAAAACAAAATCAAGACATTGTGAAATCATTCCCCAAACCCTCAATTTCAAACTGACATGAAAACCATCTGTGATATGCCTCCCATCCACATTTTCCTGGTTGTCGTACATTCATGGTATATTTCCTGTCTCATAAGATGCTCTTTGTATTTTTCAATGTCTCTGTCAAACTCCTGTATATTTATCAAGGACTGTCATCATCTAGCTTTTCTGTGAAATATTTTATGGCAGCTTCTGCTAGAGATGACCTGTCCTGCTATGCATTCCCAGAAGAATTTTGTTCAGATTCTTACTGTACCCACTCTGACTGCCGTAGAAGGCAGAGTGAGCTTCTGTCTCCTCTGCAAACCTGAGTGCCTTGTTTTTATCTAGTTCTGTAGCACCTTTGGTACTTGACATTGCATGTGGCCCATATTTGTTTAGTAGGTTCTCACAGGCTATTGACTTTGATAGAATATACAAAAATTGCAACATGCTTTATTTCCAGATAGCAAAGCCAGGGAGGAGTGGAGAGAACTGAGGAGAATGAATATTGGAGAAAGAAGGGCATGGGGTCTCCACGCTAGTCATTTTTGCCACTTGTGTTGAGGATTCCTTATTTCTGGTTCTTACTCTAATGGGGGATAGGGCTTGCTGGCCAGGAGCCACAGAGCCCCACTATACCATAGATTTTTTACTCCTAAACTGTAATATAGATTGTATTGGTAAATGTTTATGTGCTATTTGCACTTGTTAAAGTCAGACACTGGGAGGGAGAGAGACATTCCCGATTCCAGACTCCAGGATGTTTATTTCAGATGTCTTCCTGAACTCCATGTTTTAGAGCAGACTGGTCCCTTAGTATCAGGGAGAAAAGAGAACAGTAAGGGTGTCATAGACATTGTGTCCTTGAGAACAGCTAGATGGCAAACCATTCCCAACAGAAGCTGCTACTGTTTTATCTCATGGTATTAAGATGCCTCCAGTGGGGATGAGAAGCTGGAAGCTCACCCTGGACAGAATGCTCTGCTCCTTTTGGGACTCTCAGTCAGGAATCCAGCATGACTGCAGGGCTTCTTCCCCAGCCATTTCTTCTGGATGTTGTAAGTGCTGGTTTGATGATGTTTTGCTATCTATCTACTGCCTGCTAATTGTTCTTTTACTTTTGTTTGCTATTTACTTAATAAACTCATTCATTCAAAGCCAAAAGCATGGCTATGATAGGTCATTTTCTGTATGGGATAATCTCCTTTCCTTAATTACATCCTATTTCCAAACCCAGTCATACAAGGTGTACCTTAACATATGAACTGGGATGAGGGAAGTCTGCATAGGGAACAAAGTTTTTGCTCATAATAAAGCCTTCCAGGTAGAAGAGACTTTCTAAAAATTTTGTTTTGTTTTGGTCAGAAGAATAAAGATTGATATATTAAAGTCAAAACCTTCACAAGGCAGAATATAGTTATTCAATTATGATTATTTATTATCTCAATATTGTTAGCTATTTAACTCATGTTCTATTAAGACTTCACAGATTCTGGTTATAGCACGTAAATATCAATGTGACAATCTATGGACTGAATTTTGTCCTTTCCAAAGTCCTCCCTTAGTTTAGAATGTTACTCTCAAGGTAAGATATTAAGAAGGGTGATTAATTAAAGAGAAGTCATTAGAGTGGGCCCTTATACAATCTGACCTGTGTCTTTATAAGATGAATTTTGGTCACCCAGGGAGACACCAGGGATGTATGCACAGAAAAAAACCTATGTAGGGACATTAAGGAAGTGATCACCTATGCACTAAGAAGAGAGACCTCTGGAAAGCTAGTATACCATCTTGATCTTGGATTTGCAGCCTCCAGAATTGTGAAAAATGCATTTCTGTTGTTTAAGGTATTCAGTCTGTGGTATTTTGTTATGGTGGCCCTAGCAAATTAACATGGGCAAAATGTTAAGTCTTAAGATTGATTTTTAAAACCCTCCCTTCTCAGGGCTGGAGATATGGCTCAGCAGTTAAGAACACTGACTGCTCTTGCAGAGGACCCAGGTTCCCAGCACCCACATGGCAGCTAATAACTATCTATTACTCGAGTTCCAGAATATCCAACATCTTCTTCTGACCTCCATAGTCATTTCAAGACATGGGTGCACTTACACACATGCAGGAGATACATTCGTACACATAAAAATTTAAAATAAATTAAAAAACCCCTCCCTTCTCTCTAATACTCTTCGGGTCTGCAAGTACCTTTCTGGTCCTATTTAAAGACATTCTTCTGACTGTTCTTGAATATCCTGAACACAGTATAATGTCTATTAATATTAAGTTCTAGCCAAAATCATGCAAAGAACATAATTCTCTTAGGATAACTAAAAAGCTAGCTATCATGGGACCAATGAAGAGTGTGTGCGTGTGTGTGTGTGTGTGTGTGTGCGCGCACGCAGTCTCTCATTGAGCTAGATAAGCTGGCCAATGAGCTCCAGAGATCTGCCTGTCTCTGACTCCCTAGCCTTGGGATTTTAGACCTGGTTTTGTACATGGGTGCTGGAGATCCAAACTCAGGTTCTCATACATGTACAGCAAGCACTTTACTGATTAACCATCTTCCCAGACTACCAATGAATCATTTTTAAAAGATGTAGAATGTAACACTGTATTGAAATTGAGTTTTTCCAAAATAATGGGTAGCCTTGCCTAGAACATACTCTGAAAGCAATTTCCGTTTATGAAGTTTATTGGTCTATTTACTTGAATTTTCCTTCCAAGTTCAGTCTGTGATATTCTCTGTGTTGTTTTTATAAGAACAAAATAGTGGTGTCACCCATTCAGAAGGTGGAGGTTATATTAAAAAGACCGTAGAGTGGGTCTCAACTCTTAATCTCACACTCAGTTTCAAAGCCAAGGGATTCAGTACAACATGAGTTGAAGCCAGGACCTGAGATCAGACTATTGGAGGGGAAAAAGCAAGATGGGAAAAGGGCTGGAGTGACTCAGAATTTCCTTCCCAGAGTCTCAGCCTCCTTGAGACTCTTAGCTGAGTTAAGAACTCCTTAGTGGAGTTCTCATACTGAGTGTTTTTTTTGTGTGTGTGAGATAACTTCTAATCTGTCCCGTTTCACCACAGAAGCCTTTGCCCCACAGCTGGGTCTCATTTAGTTTGGATCTTCATCTATAAATTGCTGTCAGTGAGGATCTTTGGAAGCTAATTGGCGAAAGTGATCTAAAAAGAGAACTCCAGAGGGAACTCCAGGACTTCGAATTGTCCTCCTTTCTCTCTTTCCCTAAGGATTTGTGTTACCCTTTGTGGAGGAACAATCAGCTTTGAAGCATAAGTAAACTCTTTTATTTAAAACTTAAAAACCATTTTAGATGAGATACCACCAAGTAGGAGTATGTGTCTTGGTCCTGCAGAGAGTGTGGAGCAGGCCCCATTTGTGATTTACAGTCCCATTTGGACTTCAAAGAGGAACTCCAGGCAGAACCGCTAAAGCATCGGTGGCACCAGGATGCAAGGATTTCCAGTGCTGGGGCCTCTGTTCAGTGTCTGCATCTGAGGACGATCCTAATTGCTGTCCTTTTCATCTTCTTTGCAGCCTGTGAAATGGAGGCCACTGCACAGCAGGACACACAGGCTCACAAGAATAGCAGCAAACGTTTGTAATGATTTGATTTTGCTTGAAAAAAAAAATGTCTTTGCAGTGATACCGGGGCCTAACATTAGTACAGAAATTCAAACCTGGAATAAAGGCATTCGGTTCTGATGATGGTAAAGCAACTCTGGCACTTAAGAACCTGTATTCAAATAAAGTTCAGTAGGTGTGAATCTCGGTTCACAAACTGTATAACCTTCCACTTTGATGCAACAACCAATTTTTAGCTCTAGACCCCATTGAATGACTGTGACATTTTTTTGGTCTTCATCAGTTCAGGGCTTTCAGGGTCATAAAGGTCCCCAAAGGTTGTACATATCTCTTAATAGGAAACTTTGAGTTATCTGTTATCTTGTTAGGACTTGGTTACTGGCTTACTATATGATGTCACCTTGGGACCTTTGTGATATACGAGCCCTGTTCGTTCCAGTAGCCCTGCTACTCCCATAAGTGCAAGAAACATCATATTGTGCCACACAAGGCATGTGAGACTTGCTTTGAGAACCAGGATCAGCACTCAGCCAGTAATGCCCTTGAAGCTCTCTAAGAGTTTTTCTTTTGCTTTCTGATATTTTTGTGCTTCTCTTGGGGTTGGCTTTATTTCAGGGGTGGAAAGCGACTTCTAGACTCATGCAAATGTGCCATTATGTTTTGTTCTAATTTGTCTTCCTCCCTCACTGCCCTCTTCTGTGCCCCTTGCTCCCCTGTGACTGGTCTCTTTTCTGTCCTCAGATAGTCCCATTTTCTGCTTTAATGACATATGCATTTCATTACTCTCTCTCTTTTCCCTCTCCCTTAAAATCTCTTCCTCACCTCTCAAGACCCTATTTCTGTTTTCATCACGCCACACACACACACACGCACACACACACACACACACACACACACACACACGCACACACACACGCGCGTGCGCATACATACTTTAAAAACTAGGTTCCATATACAAGAGAAAACATGCAAACATACAGCATTTGTCTCTCTGAGTCCAGCTTATTCCACTTAACACAATGATTTCTAGTTCCATCTATTTTTCTGCAAATGTCATGACTTCATTTTTCTTTACCGCACATATCTGTAATCCCAGCCTTTGGAAGGCTGAAGCAAGAGGATTACTATGAGTTCCAGGTCAGCTTGGGAGATATAGTGAGTGAATTCCAGGCCAGCCTTGGGGCTTACAGTATGAGATTCTTTCACAAAAAGCTAAACAACAGTAAAAACAAAACAGCAACCCCACTCTCTGCCTAAAAAAAAAGAAAAGAAAGAAATCCCAAAAGGTAAATGGAACTAGGGGGTTAATTTATGACTTTCCTGGGTCACAATCTCAGGTCATCTATTGGACAATGTCCATCAGTCATATGTTCCTTTCAAAATTTAGAGACTTTGCCTATCTGTTCTTTCCCTACCTCTGTCTCTGCCTCTGAAATACTTCTGCCCCGTTGTTGTGTTTTGATGATGATAAGCGGTTCTTTGGCTGGTCAACCATCACCCAGGAAATTATTCCTTTCTCCCTTTCGTTGTTTTTGTTAGAGAAATTTATCTCAGTAATAGGAAAAGTAAGTAAGTCTTCTCTACCGTATTTAATTCATTCTGGAGATATATTTGTACTTTGCTCATGGTCTTCCTTTTTCTTAAGCATAGGGCAGGCTCCTTTTCAAATTTCTATTTCAATTTTAGGGATGTTTTTTTCTGAATATGAGCCTGAAATTGAAGCCAGAGCATCCCCAAGCAATACATTAAAAATAAAGCACAATAAAATACCAACCAAGCAAAACACAAATATAATGATTTTATAACTTGAAAAAATGTATGAGGCCAGGGCATGGCTAGACACAGACAGGCAACTAGAAAATAGTTTAGGGGAGAAGAGATTTCTGACTGGTCTTTAAACAAAAGTATAACATTTCTGCAGACAGATAATAGGTGATTGCAGGCCTAATAGACACTCCAAGAAAACTCAGTGGTTTATACTGGCTCCGAATCTCCAATTTAGAGAGCTTCTGAGAAGCCCAGATGGCCCCAGAGTCAGTTTACAAATGGGACACTATAACGCATTTGGGTAGAGTTTCTCTGAGGTTTGAGTGTCCCAGGGCCAGCTTAGGTGTACCTCATACAGAGCCAGAACTACAGATTAATTTCAGTGAACTTCTGATCTGCTGGAACTGCTCCTGACCACAAGGTTAATCTCTGGGTGAGGGCAGAGGAGGAGTTCAGACACCTCTCCCCCTGGTCCCAGAAAACCTTGGAAAAACTCCTTGCCTCCTGGGGTGTCATCATATCACTTGCTTAGTTTACAGAGCAGCTGCCCTCTTGCTCTGGGCTGGTCATAGTTTGTTTCTTCATTGCTGTGACAAAACACTCCGACCACTACCAACTTGCAGAGGAAAGGGTTTATTCATCTTATGTCTCCTGGGTCATATTTCATCAGGCAGCCTCCAAGGTAGGAACTCAGGGCAGGAACCTGGAGGCAAGAGCTGGAGCACA
>NW_008360331.1:3790954-3792163 GCF_000622305.1 Nannospalax galili | reverse complement strand
GGCCATGGAGGAATACTGCTTACTGGCTTGCTCCCTTGGCCCCTGCTCAGCCTGCTTTCTTATGCAACACAGGTCCACCTGCCCAGGGGTGGCACTACACACAGTGGGCTGGGCCCTTGCACATCATTCAACAATCAAGAAGATGGCCCACGGACATGGCCACAGGCCAGTCCAATGAAGGAAATTCCCAAATCGAGGCTCCCTCAACCCAGGAGTGTCAAGTTGAAACTAAAGCTGTGCAGCACAGGGCTGTTTGGAAACAGGCCCTTGTTTCTTTTTCTATGCTCAGGTATCTATCCCTAGAGTCCAGACTTCCCTAGCCTCTACCTAGGAGGCAGTAGATTAACTGGGGACAAATGACAGGATATGCTCTTCCCAGCTCAACAGACCTTATGTAGCTAAAATATTTTTAATATTTTATATGAATCTCACTTAACTATTCAACCTAAATTCTTTTATATAACCATTTATTCCCATTTTTGTTTTAATTTTCTATTAAGATAAAAGAATTATACTGAGTGATTAAATGATCATAGTCACATGCAAATGTTATGTTCTGCCTCGAATTAGTTGTTGCTTTTTTATTAGAAAGATAAACAAGTCCTGAGGAAGAGTTTGGTGAGAACTGTACAACTCCCTAATTAGAAATTGTTGACATGCTATCTGGTGTGAATTCAGATATGTCACTGTTTACACCACTGTCTGTCCATTGCCATCTTCAGACTTGTGGGATTAACCTTCTTGGATGTTTAACAGCCATACTTTGAGGCCTATACTAATCTGGTCAGAGGGACTAAAGGACAGTTTTTTCTTCCTTGCCCTCCAAGGCTGACTAAGTTCCAGGGGACTATGAGCATCTGTCAAAATGTCCTGTAACTGTGGTGAGTCACCTATCCTCTTGTTCAGGGAGGACATGGAGACCCCACCAGATGGACTTGAACCAGTGTCCAGTCTACAAAGATGAGTGTCAACTCAGAGCAAACATGTCCTCCATGCTTCCACCCAGCCACAGTTGAGCAGGACCTTTGACTTATCTTCACATAGAGGGAACTGGTAAAAGAATGGAGCCAGGGGCTCCTCCCAATCCATGTGACCCCTGAGGATCAGATCCTCAAACAACCTTAAGAGTAAAATAAGTTGATCTATTTGGGCCAAATGTATGGTCTCAAACACCCAAAAGGAAAGTATAACCAAAGATTAAAGTGATCA
>NW_008360331.1:3790036-3790604 GCF_000622305.1 Nannospalax galili | reverse complement strand
GCTCTCATCAAGAAATTCCAATGGACTCTGATATGAACATTTGAAATTTTCCCTATTCTGACTTTTTTTTTGGTTCCCTGTCTAGAACTTGTAATGCTAACTACTACTGCCTTTACTTCTCCTTCACATCCCCTACAGATAAGAGTCATGCAATTTGGGAGTCTTTTAGATAGATCTACTGAAATGGTACCCCAATTGCCTCACCCTGCCTCCCTGTTCAGCATGCAAGAAGCCAGAGCAGTCTGCATCCCAATTCCCTATCCACAAGTTAGGTAACCTCTTCAGAAGATAGTGTGATAAGAATAGGAGGTAGGAATTGGCTAGGCAGTTAGGGTAAAAAGACCCCAAAGAAAAGTAGCCAGTTTCTCGGTTAAAAGTCAAAATGTCCTTGGGCCTGTTAGCAACATACTCTGTTCCAAAGGCCAAAAATGTCAAAAGTGTTTGGCAGTTTTTATCTAATCCCTAAAAGATTTTAGGGTTCCCTCTTCAGAGAGAGGAACGTTAGAGTAGCAAAAGGCCCCATAGAAAGAAAAAGAAAGAAAGAGGGAAAGAAAGAAAGAAAGAAAAA
>NW_008360331.1:3771441-3790011 GCF_000622305.1 Nannospalax galili | reverse complement strand
AAAGAAAGAAAGAAAGAAAGAAAGAAAGAAAGAAAAAGAAAGAAAAAAGAAGTACCTGAAGTTGTCAGAATAAAGTGATGGGGAGATATGGGAGGAGTTTGAATGGAGGGAGTGGGTGTGGATTTGATGAAAACACCTTATATGCATGTATGAAATTCTCAATAATTTTTTTAAAGTTAAAAAAAGAAGAGACCTTATAAATATCAATCATATCCTGACACGATGTGGCTCCCTTATTTTTTTTAATGATAGTGATAGTGTGTTTGTGAATCCTATGTTTTTTTAATTAACCTTCACAACTTGATGAAATACCTGCATTTGCTGTCCTAGGACAAAAGAGATTAATTACCTTCTAGAAAGTGACACTGCAAGTGGCAGAGCCAGTAGGCCAACCATAGTTGGGCAGTCTTATCAATTACTGATTAGTTCCTGTTTGCCTGGTACTGCTGTGTATTGGCTAAAGAGCAATGGACAAAGAGAGGAGGCTCTGTGTTACCAAGGTTTTATTCTAGAAGTAGGTAACACACTGTGAGCCAAAATACAGATATTATAAATCAAAGAATGAAGAAAAATCAGTGAGAGTAGCATAGTCAAGACTGACACCTTCATTTCAGATAAGATTGAGGAAAACAAGACCACACTTGAAACTCAATCTGAGGAATCAGAGGGCACCATCTACTAAATGTCTTGTAGCACCAGAATGGGCAATGGGAAGTGCACACTGCTTGTTCCTGGAGCGTGATCTGTAGGTGCAGATTTAGGAGTTGGGAGAGCAGCTGGGAGGCTGTAGAATAGTCCCCACCAGACTGATGGTGAATGGTGGCTGAGGAACAGGAGTGAAGGGAGTAGGATGGGAAACATGGAAAACTGAACCTACAATTCCCAGTAACGGATTGGATGTGGAAATCATGAAGGGAAGGAAGCTAGGGTAGCAGTATGTCTGCTCTACTTTTTATTTCAGTCACTGGATGTCTATACCACTTTACTGAGATGGAGATAACTGCAGCAGAAACCTTGAGGAATGATTTTCAAGCATTTTTATTTGACATGTCATTCAGAGCGCATTCCAAGTATCCAAGTAGACTAGGAAGCAAGTAATTGTATATGGAAACAGGAGTTCACTTGGGGGTCGTCCCTGATAAACAGTAGTCTCGTGAGATTTGTTGACACCATAGAAGAACACTCATGATTTCAACATTTCTGCTTCAAAGAAGAATGCATCTTTTTAGAGAAGGATGTCTTGACACTGAAAGTTTCTACTCCTATCAAGACAAATAAACTGTAATTTCCACCACCACCTCAGGCTAGCAGTATCGTTTATCAGATGAACACACAGGAAATAAGCTGCGCACAATAGGGATTGCAGATGTGTGTGGGAGTCATAAACAAACTTGCAGCATTCCTGGTGGAGTAGCTAACAGTGAGCGCTGCATGCTGGAGGAAAGCAAAGCCCTTTAGCAATGCAATTTCTTAAGATACTGCTATTAAAATTAGAGCAAATATTGCCCAGCGTGGTGGTGCATGCCTTTAATCCCAGCAATCGGGAGGCAAAGGCAGGCAGATGCAGATCTCTGTGAGTTCAAGGCCAGCCTGGTCTATATAGTAAGTTCCAAGACAGCTGGGGCTACAGGGAGACTCTGTCTCAAAAAAAAAAAAAAAAAAAGAAAAAAAAATTAGAGCAAATAAGAATTTGCTTAGTAATGTGGATATAGGAATTATAGGAATTGTACCCCTTCCCACAGCAGAGTGCCACAGAGCAGGAATAGGTGATGTTGTGTGGAATGTCAGAAAGATGTGACAATAGATGGCAAACATAAATCTAGGCCAAATTAGAGCAGAATCCATTTTTTCTGTCATATCTGACTATGGGTTTTTTGTAGACTCTTGGTGGTGAGGACCTGCACATTTACATAAGCCCCCCACTGTATATCTTTTGTAATTTGTGGAATGCACTTATGCCTATCAATTGCATAGTAAGGCAAATATTTATATATTATACTTAGTGTAGTCTGGTGTAAGTTCAATCCTTTTAAAATAATCAGTTTTGCTTTCTTACTAAGTCCAAGATAACAAGAACTTCCAAATTTTATCAGAGGCTTCCTGACTATTATGATTAAGATTCTGGTCCTAGCTGGGTGGGCAGAATCAGTTGGTGGAATCTCTCACATCATGCTGTCATAGCTAGGCTAATTTCTCCCTGGATTCACTTTAAGTTTCATAAGAACCTCGAAAATTGAACACCTATAAGCTGGGCGTATTTCCCATCTGAAAACTGGTAAAGACCCAAACTAAGCAAGTACAGGTGGACTTCACCTTTTCAAGAAGGACATGTACATAGAGACACAGAGGGACATAGAGAAATGAGCAATTCTGAAGAAAAAGTGGGTTGACAGGGTTACTTCAGATCCTGAGAGAGGACCTGATAGATGTCCAGAGACATAAAGGCACCAGGGGTTGGAAAATCAGAGTCGTAGGAGTAAGGACAATGTGGGGAGAGAACTCTGAAAATTATCTTTAGATTCCCAGTTTTACACATGAATTATCCTTATGTAGGATTAGATTTGTTCCTCTCATACTTGACTGGAGCTGTTCTTTTCTCCGGATTTTGGAAACTTGACTACTTACTTTGGATCGAATCCTAACATTGCTATTAAACTATCCTTTAACCTAGCCCAAGTCATTAAAATGCTTAAGAAGTCAAGGACAAGTCATTCACTCTTGTCAGTTAAAGTTTACATATCATTGAGTTCAGGCCATTTAACTGACTAGGCATCTTGCTAAGAACCACACTCCTGAGACGCTGAGGATTAATGCAGCAAGACGGGATTTGGCAAGCCTGTTACCTGCTAGCCTAGATAGTCCCCTGCATCTTCCAGGATATTAAGAACAGCTGGAATAATGAGTGCATGAGGAAAGTCATTTTCCATAGACAGTGCTATGTGGTTGGTGTTATTTTACACCATTAGCGGTGCTCTGTATTTGCATAGTACTCATTTATCTGCCTATCTGTATGCCCATATGCAAATCTAAGGAAAATATACCCCATACTATTAAAAAAGGAAAGTAGAGCTCATGTCAGAGCTCACAAATAGAGAAATGAACCTTTAAATATGTGAGCAGAGAGGTTGCATGGATCAGGCATGTAAAAGCTAAAGGGACATTAGAAATGATACAATCAGGTATTTCTCTAATTCTTCTTTTGAGCTTAGAACATTTTCTTGAGTTAAAATCTTTTGTAGAAGCTTATAGAAACACAAAACGGTATAAAGAGGGTCTGGCTTTCTTAACCTTACCTGAGGAATCTCATCTACAGGCTGGTACAGCTCAGCAGTTCATCCTAAAAGCCCAGCTGCCTTGCATTATTGCTAAGAAAGCAGAACCAGCCTAAGGTCGTGCTGCAAGCAGTTTCGGCACCCACAGCTCAAATTTAGCGCTTGACCTGCTGCATCACTTCCTAGGAGTCAGGTTTTTCTCTACTAAAAATTATGTGAAGGAAGGACTACATGGCTACTATTATTGTCAGTTTACTTGTTTAGATCTATTTTTGCTTTCCAAAAAGGGCTGGATAGTAAAAAGAGTCACGGGTTTTTATACCTTGTTTTTTGGAAAAGTCCCTCTTCCTTAAGTAAGGGCATAAATTCTTGCAGTTTAAACCTAGGTTATCTTCTTAGCAATACTGATAATACCAACATCTACTGCGTGATGTTCCAACTTCTCACAGCACTGTGTTGACCTCTTCTTTCCCTCAGGACCTCACATGTCTTGGCTGCTTCTCATTCATCTCCTCCGCTGATGTTCTCCTCCTGCATGTTTGCTACTGATATTTTAACATCTCACACCCCAGTTCCTCCATGAGGCAGTCCAGATGTCTTTCTTGGCTTCCAACCTCCTTCCAATGTTTCTATAGATGAACTCTTATCAGAGATAGCCTAGGTTTAGGGTTGAGGGTGTTTGTATCTCCTTGATTTAAATTCTGAACCCCTATAAGAGAGCTAGAAGCATGTCATCATCCACACAAAATTCTCCTACCAGAATTCCCTATATTATCCCCAAACTATCAGTTGACTTGAACTATACAGTGTAGAAATAATTTTCTTCCAAGTTTTGATTACATGTGATGATAGATGTATGAAACAGGTAATAGATACTAAAAGTAATTTTTAAAAAGTCACCTAAAGACCTCCCTTTACTTCCCTGGACTGCACAGCCTAAGGGTGTCCTGGTGTCCACACCTTTCCTGGTCCCCAGGAGCCTTCTAGGCCTGGTCCCACCCTCACCTCCCTTTACTTCCCTGAGTGGCACAGCCACCAGCTTCCTGAGACCAGTATCTTTCCTGGGCCCTATTCCCAGACCAGCCCAACCCCCAAAATTCCTGAGGGCAGCATCTTTCCTAGAGGTACCCAGATTTTAGGAGAAAGCCTGAAAAAATCTGACCCTCATCTCACTTGGGCCTCTGTGGGAACTCCTGAAGACAAAAAAAAAAAAAAATTAGGCCACTCCACTCCAATATAAAATCAAAAGAGAGAACCTGAAGTCTAAACCAACCGGCTTTCCATGCACAACAAGTAAAACACAAAGTTACATAAAGTTTACAAAAAAGCAGATTTAAACTCAACAAAAGAAGGCTTGAGCCTCACACAATCAGAAACCACGAAAGAAATTCACATGTTGAAGTCACAGAGGAAAAAAAAGTAACATGAAAAACCAAAATAACATATCCCCACCAAGTACCAACAGTCCTCTAGAGGAGTACAATGAAAACTCCCTTGAGATAACGCGGGATATGGAATTCAAAAGAACAATTATAAACATGATGAAAGAATTCAGGGAATTTAAAGAACACACAAAGAAATCGAAAAACTGAAGGAAGATAGGGATAAACTTCTGAATGAATTCAGAAAAGAGAAATATTGAAGAACATTCAGGCTGAAATGAAGAAGGAAGTGAAGCGCTCAGTAAACCAATTAGAAATGACAGGAGAAAGCCTCACCAATAGGATGAATGAAATGGAAAATAGAGTAAAAGAGTAAAAGATAAAGATAAGTAAAGATAAAGTGAAAGAGTGAAAGATAAAGTGGATCAATTAGACCACTCAAGAAAAAATTATGAAAATTTTAAGAAAACACAAGAACGGAATATGCAAGAATTCTTTGACACCATAAAAAAACAAACTTATTAATCATAGGCATATAGGAAGGAGAAGAATCTCAAGATAATGGTATGGAACGAATCTTCAACAGGATTGTAGATGAAAATTTCCCAAAATTAAAAAAAGACACGCCCACACAAATATAAGAAGAATATAGAACACCAAACAGACAGGACCAGGAAAGAAACTCTCCATAGCAAATCACAGTAAAAACACTAAACGTACACAACAAAGAGACAATTCTGAAAGCTACAAAAGAAAAACAAGTCACATATAAGAGAAAACCCATCAGGATTACAGCTGACTTTTCAGTCCAAACTATGAAAGCCAGAAGAGCCTGGACAAAGTATTCCTAGTTCCAAATGACCACAGATGCCAACCCAGATTACTTTACCCAGCCAAAATGTCTACCATAGTAGAAGGGGAAAGAACAATCTTCCATGACATAAATAGGCTGAAAGAATTCATGTCCACAAAACCAGCCCTTCAGCAAGTTCTTGAATCAATACAAAGAGCTGAAGAAAGGAACACAAGGGGTGACAGAAAGAAATCCAATGAAGATAAACTGTGGAAATGCACAGCTATACCAAGAATGTGAACAGAAATAAAAATGACAGGATTCAACACACATCTTTCATTAATAACTTTAAATATCGATGGACTGAACTCCCTAGTTGAAGGATACAGACTAGTTAAATGGATTAAGAAAAAAACCTATCTTTTTATTGCCTGCAAGAAACTCATCTCACTTTCAAAGACAGGCACTACCTTAAGGTGAAAGGATGGAAAAAATATATACCAAGTGAATGGTACAAAGAAAAAAGCAGGCGTTGCAATTCTAATACCTCATAAAATAGACTTTAAACTAAAACTAATCAGAAGAGAGAAAGATGCCTACTTCATTCTGTTCAAAGGAAAATAAACCAAGAAGATATTACAATCATGAACACATATTCACCAAACTCTGGTGCAGCCAACTTCGTAAAAACAATACTACAGGACGTTAAGACCCAGATTAACTCCAACTTATTAATAGTAGGGGACTTCAATACCCCACTGTCTCCATTAGATAGGTCAACAGGGCAGAGAGTTAAGAGAGACATCTGAATTAAACAATACTGTATATCAAAGAGACTTAACAGACTCCTACCAGTAATCCACCCAAGCACCAAAAGACATACTTTCTACTCAGCACACCATTGAACCTTCTCCAAAATAGATCATATACTGGGACACAAAAGTAACCTCAACAAACACAAAAAGATTGAAATAATTCCATGCATTCTAACAGACCACAATGCAATAAAGCTTAAAAGCAACACTGGATGAATCCCCAGTAACCACATGAACACATAGAGGTTGAACAACACACTCCTGAATGATGAATGGGTCAAAGGAGAAATTAAGAAAGAACAGAAAGTATTCCTGGAACTAAATGAAAAGGATAATACAATCAATACAATATAACAAAACCTCTGGGACACATTGAAAGCAGTCCTTAGAGGGAAGTTTATAGCTCTAAGTGCCTACATTAAAAAAATCACAAATAAATGACTTAACATTGCAACTCAAGACAGTTGAAAAGCAACAACAAATGATGACCCAATCCCAGCAGACCAGAAGAAATAATAAAAATCAGAGCAGAAATTAATGAAATAGAAACAAAGAAAACAATACAAAGAATCAACCAATCTAAGAGCTGGTTCTTTGAGAAGATAAACAAGATTGAGAGACTGGTAGTCCAGTTAACCAAAAGAAATAAAGAGCATCTCCAAATCAACAAAATCAGAGAAGAAAGGGGAAACATCACAACAGATACCAAAAAGATACAGGACATTATAGCACCTTTAATCCCACTACTCGGGAGGCAGAGGCAGGTGGATCTCTGAGTTCGAGGCCAGCCTGGTCTACATAGTGAGTTCCAGGCCACCTGGAGCTACTGGTAGACCTTGTCTCAAAAAGACCAAAAGTCCCACCTAAAAAGAGCCCAGGCCCAGATGGACTCACAGCAGAATTCTACCAGACCTTCAAAGAAAATCTACAACCAATACTGCTTAAATTATGCAAAAAGATAAAAACAGAGAGAGAACTCCCAAACTCCTTCTATGAAGCCAGTATCACTCTAGTACCAAAGCCAAGTAAAGATATAACCAAAAACAAAAAACAAAAAACAAAACAAAACAAAACAAAAAACAACCCCCCCCAAAACAACTAAGGACCCCCATATCCTTAATGAACATAGATGCAAAAATTCTCAACAAAATACTTGCAATCTGCATACAGACAAACATCAAAAAGATCATCCACCCTTATCAAGTCAGCTTTATTCCAGAGATGCAGAGATGGTTTAATATAGTAAGTCAATAAATGTCATAAATCATATAAATGGGCTCAAAGAAAAGAACCACATGGTCATCTCAATAGATGCAGAGAAGGCCTTTGACAAAATTCAACATGCATTTATGTTCAAAGTCCTAGAGAGAATTGAACTGGAGGGAACATACGTCAACATAATTAAAGTCATATATAACAAACCCACAGCCAACATCATTCTAAATGGAGAAAAACTGGAAGCATTCCCTTT
Source organism: Nannospalax galili (assembly GCF_000622305.1). Lineage (NCBI taxonomy): Eukaryota > Metazoa > Chordata > Mammalia > Rodentia > Spalacidae > Nannospalax > Nannospalax galili. The sequence continues at coordinate 3,782,278 of NW_008360331.1, read as the reverse complement.
GAAATCAGAAACCAGACAAGGCTGTCCACTATCTCCACTTCTCTTTAACATAGTGCTTGAAACTCTTTGCAAGAGCACTAAGACAAAAGCAGGAAATTAAAGGAGTAATAATTGGAAGAGACAAAATTATCTCTTCTTGCAGATGATATGATATTATATCCAAGAGATGCCAAAAATTCCACCAGAAAACTCCTAGAAATTATTAACACATTCAGTAAGGTGACAGGTTATAAAATTAATCTATAAAAGTCTGTAGTCTTTCTATATACCAATAACAAGCAATCAGAGAAAGAGTACAATGAAAATTTTAAATCCTTAAAGAAAGAGATTGAGGAAGACATCAGAAGATGGAAAGACCTCCCATGCTCATGAATTGGAGGAATTAATGTTGTAAAAATATCCATCCTATCAAAAGCCATTTATAGATTCAATGCAATTCCAATCAAAATCCCCATGACATTTTTCACAGCATTGGAAAAAAACATCCTAAGATTTATATGGAAGCACAGAGGACCTCAATTAGCCACTGCAACCTTGAAAACTAAGAGCAGTGCTGGGGAGATTACTATACCAGATAGTAAACTGTATTAAACAGCTATAGTCATAGAAACAACATTGTACCTGCAGAAAAATAGACCCATAGATCAATGGAACAAAATTGAAGACCCAAATATGAGTACATTCAATTTCATCCACCTGATATTTGACAAAGGAGCCAAGAACATTCACTGGAGGAAAGATAGCATGTTCAGAAAATGGTGCTGGCAAAACTGGATCTCCACCTGTAGAAGAATAAAACTAAACCCCTATCTTACACCTTGCACAAAAGTCAATTCCAAATGGATCAAAGACCTCAATGTGAAGCCTGAAACTCTGAAACTGTTAGAAGAAAACATTGGCAATAACCTACAAGATATAGGTATAGGAAAGGATTTTCTAAACTGGACATCAACTGCCCAGGAAACAAGGTCAAGAATCAACAAATGGGACCTCATTAAACTAAAGCTTCTGTACATTAAAAGAAGCAACCAAGGAAGTGAAGAGAAACCCAGAGAATGGGAGAAAATCTTCACCGGTGACACATCTGATAGAGGTTTAACATCCAGAATACATAATGAACTAAAAAACAAAGAATCAGGAATGGGAATAACCCAATTAAAAGTTGGGCTAAGGAGCTGAAAAGAGAGTTCTCAAAAGAAGAAATGAAAATGGCTAAGAAGCATCTTAAAAGGTGTTCAACACCACTAGCAATTAGGGAAATGCAAATTAAAACCACTTTAAGATTTCACCTTACCTCAGTCAGGCTGGCTAAGATCAAGAGAACAAATGATACCAAATGTTGGAGAGGATGTGGGGAAAGGGGAACACTCATCCATGGCTGGTGGGGCTGCAAACATGTTCAAACCCTATGGAAAGCAGTGTGGAGAGCTCTTAAAAAACTACAAATGAACCTACCATTTGACCCAGTTATACCACTCCTCGGCATATACCCAAAGAACTCGTCCTATTGCAGAGACACTTGTACATCCATGTTTGTTGCTGCTCTTTTCACAATAGCTAAGAGATGGAAGCAACCTAGGTGTCCCTCAATTGATGAGTGGATAATGAAAATGTGGTTCATATATACGATGGAGTTTTACTCAGCAGTAAAGAAAGATGAAATCATGAAATCTGCAGGTAAATGGATGGAACTAGAAACTGTTATACTAAGTAGCACAGACTCAGAAAAAAAAAATCAACATATGTTCTCCCCCATATGTGGATCCTAGCACCAAATCCTTATAAGTGTGTATGTATCCAGACATAACTATAGGAACCAGGATAATGAAGAGGAACCAGGGAGGTAAAGGAAAAGAAAGAATCTGAAAGAGAAGAACAGTAGGAAACAGGTGTTAACAAGGGAGATATGGATAAAAGTTGTTATTTTTAAGGGGAGGGGGAAGGAAGGTTATACAAGGAAGCTTGGGGATAAAGGGAAAGAAGGAGCTCAAGAGAGGTGGGACCATAGGAGAAGAGTATTATTAAGGGAGAAATGAGAAAAACGGGGGCATCTTAAATGGGGAAACCATAGTGGAAGGGTTAGACAATGCAAGAGATAAATAATGCCTAGCTAGTTTTTAAAAACCAATGGGAACAATATTAGGCCAACAACCTACTGACAAATTATACATACTACCAGACCAAAGAATATATGTCTAGGCAAGGTTTACCTGAGAGCATTTGGTCTTTGTCTAAGCTCTATCTACATGGCACATGGTAATTAGAAGTACCAGACTGGTGGAACCAACCTTCTTGGATGTTAAGCAGCCATACTATGAGGCCTAATAATTTGGACAGAGGGACATAAAGGACACTTTTTGCTCCTTTCCCTCCTAGGTTGACTAAGTTCCAGGGGACTATGAGCATCTCTCAAAATGTCCTGTAACTGTGGTGAGTCACCTGTCCTCTTGATCAAGGAGGCCATGGAGACCCCACCCGATGGACTTGAACCAGTGTCCAGCCTACAAAGAGGAGGATCAAACAGAGGAAACATTTCCTCCATACTTCCAAGTGAAGCCAGCCATGGTTGAGGACCTTTGACTTATCTTCACATAGACAGAACTGGTAAAAGAAAAGAGTCAGGGGCTCCTCCCAAGCCCATGTTACCCCTGAGGCACAGATCCTCAAATGACCTTAAATTAGTTTATCTGGGACAATTTTAGGGTCTTAAACACCCAAAATATTAATGGGGTCAATATAATTTTTTAAGAGTCCATATGTATAGCTAAAGGCTATATAACAAGAAATAATGCCAGACAGGAGATATCTTCCTTTGTGTGGTTGGCCAGGGTGGCCCAGGAGACTCCCAGAGTAACCCAGCATAGAACTGGGAAATTGAACAGCAGACCCCAATCTTATCTAAAGGAATATTGACAACTGATTGCTGCTCAATGAAAAACAGCTTATCTTCCTAAAACAAGGATCTCTAGATAGGCTGACTAGATTCAGTCGACAAACACTGGAGAATGGCTGAGGGCACTGACAACACAGTGGACAGTAACAGGGATGACAGAGTATATGGGTTCCAGTGTATGGGGAAGGGGAGGCTGTGGGAGGATGCCATTTGGGAAGTGGGTATATAGATGAATAAGATTGTGTGGGATGTTCTGTATGATATACACACACACAAAATTCAACAAATTTTAAAAAAGACATATTTGAGGAGGAAGCCTAAAAATTTACTTCATGTTAATTAGTAGAGGTGATAAACATTACCATTGAAATCTACCTGATGACTTTATATCCATACTCAGGTACTAAGGATCCAAGTGTAACTGACTGTGACTAGTAATAATCAGATACATAGAGATTAAAGTCACATGTGCAAACATCTAATTGTTAGTAGCATTAAAAAGGTAGGAAAACAGCATATTTTAAAATGAAATGGAGGCCTTTAAAGGGTAAAAACTCATTCAATTCTATGTCTTACAAGGCTTATACTGAGTTCAATATTGTATAACCATATTAATTCAGATGTGAACCTAAAAATTTACAGCCACCTTTGAAAGAGATGTATCCTTGCTTTGGAAATTGTTACTGAATGTGTTAAAGCTGTAATGAAATGCTTCTTCTAATCATGTGGTTATTAAATTTAAAAAATCACCTAAAGTTTTGAGTTATTAAGTTATTCATTTGGCCTCTCCTGTTCTCTGTAAAATCTGTATAGTTTTAGAATTATTTTTGAAGTATTGCATCTCATTTGATAAATAACTTTGTGATTAGAAAAAAATCTCTTTTAAAAATAATCTATTTTACAAATAGATTGTTATCATTAGAATTATGAAGGTATTAGAAGTTAGTTTATTTTATGTATATACATATTTATTACCCAGGTAATTCAGCATCTCTATCACAAAGGTAGGTGCAGGTCTGAGTCTTTTATTTGCTTCTTGCTCAGTTAGACTTCAGTAGGACAATTATTTGTATATTTGGTCCTTCTAGAATAGTCTTTCAAAAGATTCTTATTTTAAGAAGAGACCAAGTGACATCACAATTAAGAACAAGTCTCAAGTTGAATCAGTTTTACTACCAAGTATGGGAAGAAGGGCAGGTGACTCTAACCTTGTTTCTGTTTCCCAAGTTAAGTGGGGGATAATAATAGAGTTTACTTCCCCAGGAGAGTTGCAGGGACCAAATCAAGTAACAATTAAAGTGTTTAGAACAGAACCTGGGGTATAATAAGTCTATAGTTGCACTATGGTTATTCTAGAGTCCTTTCTTCATTTTTCCCCTTCTTCAATGTCCCTCCAGACCAGCCCTTTGGCACATTATTGAGTAGATAAGATGAGCGAGCATAAACACAGGTGTATCCTTAAGAAGTGTTTCTGCAGGGGAATGACAATCATTATTAATGACAATTGAAGAGTTCTTGTAGCAATGCTATTTGGAAAATGTTAGTAGAGTCAAGGGCTGCTCCTAAATGGGAGAAGAATATGGATATATAATTAGTGATTACATTAATTTTTTTCAGACAATATAGCATTGATTTTTTACTAAAGGTAATTTTAGTTATTATTGAAGTGTGAACAGAACTGCATGTCTAGAAAATCTATTCTAGACAGAAAGATTTGCTGGTGGTAAGGAAGTCCAAATAAAGGGAAAATGCCTTAGTAAAGTGCCTGCCACCCAAGCCTGAGTTTGCATTCCCAGCACCCGTGTGAAAAACTGGGTGTGGTGGTGTGTGTCTGTAACCCCAGCTCTGGTGAGGGCAGAGAACAAAACAGGCAGAGCCCTGGGGCTCAATGGCCGACTAGTCTAGTAGTCTTGCCAGTTAGTAAGCTCCAGATTCAGTGACCAAACCTGTCTCAAAAAGTAAGGTGGAGAGTGATAGAAGACACCAGATATTGATCTCTGTCCTACATACACACACACACACACACACACACACACACACACACACACACACAAAGTATGTATGTATGCATGCACACATATACACATGCAAATAAGAGTCCAAATATGTAGAATTAATGGGTGAACAGGAAGGAGATTCAGGCTGATTCAGGGTAATATTCTGTTCCATAAACTGATAGTGTTTAGAGCTCTTTTAAAAAATATCAAATTTTAGCCGGGTGTGGTGGCACATGCCTTTAATCCCAGCACTTGGGAGGCAGAGGCAGGTGGATCTTTGTGCGTTCAAGGCCAGCTTGGTCTACATAGTGGGTTCAAGTCAGCTGGTACTTCAGGGAGACCCTGTCTCAAAAACAGCAAAAAAAAAAAAAAAAAAAAAAAAAAAAAAAAAAAAAAATCAAATCTCCCGAATGCTCTGAGCCGGTTTTAATTATCCATTGCTTGCTATCAGTCTGTATAATGAGATTAGCCTTCATGGGCATTTTTCCTGTGTTCTAAAATTCTGCAGGTTCTTTTCATTACCTTTCTGAAACATATGTGTTTAGCAGAGCAAGGCTCTGAATTGTACTCATGCTTGATTGGACACAGAGTTTTCTACTTCAGGTTTTAAATCAATTTGTAGATTTATGTCTGCACATAAGTTGCCTCATGCCTTTCTGAATCAATGACTTCCTCCTTTAACTAGGTAGTTTGGCACCGACCAAATTTTTCCAGTTGCTTTTCCCCCATGTTTATTCATAAATGCAAATCCTATACCATATGTTTACCTTTGTGTTTAATATATTTAGTTACAGAAACAAAATTATGGTTTTTTAGACCTACAGTAGGCAGGAAGAAAGAAGAAATGGGATTTGAAGAAATTGATGTGTTATTTTTGAGCCATGGAAGTCATGACCTGGCTAGGACCCTGGTCAGTGGTTATATGGATGGGAATAGCCTAATGCCAAATACACAAATAAAAATGAAGGAAACCATTAAAATATTTAGACTACATGACATGACACCAGATATCTGAATATATAAAAATATTTGCATAAAGGACTGAGGTTGCTTTTATTTTTAGATTTTTATCTGAGCCTAATCTTATTCAGAGGTATGACTAACTAGATGATTGAATTGGTTCTTGGAAACCTCTACTGCTGTCTTCTTTTAAAACTATTAACTTTTTTTCAGCGTTAACTCCTATGTGTGCACCTCAAAGGAATTTATTTGTGGGTTAGAGGCTGGATTAATAACATCATGCCCTAGTGAAATTTACTTACCTAGGCATGATATCACCTCTCCCTTAGTGGTCTATTGCGTTAATTCAACCCCAAGGTAACCCAAGGTAAACAATTGTCCCAAAGATTCATTTTATACCAATGATTCTAGAAATGATACCAAAACAATTAGGGGAATCTGGTTTGGTATATAGAAAAAAATCAAGGCAAATGTCCTGCTGTATTATGCAGAGTCACTACTGAGCATAGCCCCGTTTATGTTTCTTAGCTAAGATGAGCCTCAGTTTCTCCATAAGTAATGCAGACACAGCCCCACTATTTCAGAGGTGACACAAGGGTAAGAAAATCTGTGTTAAAGTGACAATCCTGGGACGCGATGCAGGAGTATGGTGAAATTAACACTTGGGCTTCCTGGCAAAATTTTTGTGCTTAGCCATACAATAGCTGTGGCATAATTGCTTGATGATTTTCTATCCTGTTATTGAGTAAAGTCAGTTTTATTTTTTAATAACTGAAACTGAGGAGATAGTCTTCAGTTGACAGTGCTTGACTACAGGGTCCCTCTTTGGGGAAGATTAGTTGACTGTGGAGAGCCCTTCTGTTTGCCTTTGCTGACTGGGAGAATTTCTTTTTTCCTCTCCTTTGCTCTCTTAAGTGAGGCCAAGAGATGAACGGTTATTGAAAGTAATGCTTATTAACTGAAAGATTTAATTTCCACCTTGCCTAGTATTTTGAGGAATTAAGAAAATTTTAAAATAGTTTCCATCTATTAATTTTTGTTTAACTTTCTTATTAATATTTTGGAGAATAAATACTGTATACAAATAGGTTATTTGTTATGCCTTAGAAAAATGAGAGACTCAAAGGAAGATGTTGAGATCATTAAGCACAGTCTTGGAGAAGGGGCTCTGAGGTGTACCTGTGCCTTAGTTGTAATGGAAACTAGAGGGTCCAAGGAAGGACAGACCCTGCTGAGACACAGATCTCTGAGAATGAGTAGTGATTGACTGGAACAGGGTTTTGTTTATAGACCTTTGGGGTGACTCCCAGAAGCTGGTCCTGTGAGAGTTGGGAACTGCCATTGCTCGATGAATGACACATTGTTAGGTGGTGTTGGTAGACGCCAAAGCCAAAATGGAACAGAGGCAGACAGGCAAGAGAAAATCATCTTTCCCTCTTCCAGGCCCCCCTTCACCCACTACTGGTAAAATGTAGCTGGGATCCAGTGTGGATGAGCAGAGCCTTAGATTCAGAATTACAAGGTGCAGTAAGGTGTATTGAAGTGAGAGCTCGCCCACATTCAGTCAGTAGGAGACTGGGTGAAATTTGTAAATGCTGTAGTGCTATTTTCCCAGCTGTGACCATGAGCCCCACCAGAACCTGCAGATGAAAATCTTCTCACTGTCAAAGGATCCCCCAGAAGACTCGATCATCACCACGGTTCCAAATAAATGATCTTACAATCTAAGAAACTCCAATTCCCAATATTGCAAGAACTTCAGTGATATATAATTTGGGTTCAGACTAGTAAAGTCTCTAGACGCACATGCATTAGAAAAGGGGAGGTAATATTTCACTACGTAGAATATTTATTTTCCTTGTACTTCCTGAAAAAAACATGCCAGCTTTCTCAAATTTTGGAGTTGTGTTTAGGCCATATTTAGGTAAAAACTGTTGGTTTGGTCTTATTTTGCCCTTTTTTTTGGTTTTCATTGTATTGAGCTAAGCAATGATTGTTCCTTTAAAAAATCCTTTGCATGTAAAGATTCAGAGTTCCTGTCCAGGAGGCATGTTCCAGATGAGTGGGCGCGTATTTGTTCATCCTGACCTGATTTCCTAGAGCTGTTCCTTGGCCGTCATTTTCTTCAGGCAGTCAAACGCACAGCAATGATGAGGTCAGCTATCTGAGTTTGACAGGTTAAAGAACACTAGGTTCTAAGAGGTCTCGAAGAGTTGCATCATCACCACATATTCATTCCTTCTTCTAAAGCTGCTTTTTTGAAAAAGCTATTCTTTTCATAAAGATTGAGTATAACTTTTCCTAATATACATGTACTAGTAGAAAGATTTTTACCAGAATGATGGTGTGAATTTAAACTTAATCCTATCTTCTTTAGGCTAGTTTCTTTGTCTGTAGGGCTGCCCTCTGAGTAATCAGTTGTATCATCACTAAAAGGCCAGAGGTTTGGAAACTGTATAGGTGAAAAAGAAAATGTCTGGAAAAGAATTATAAGAGGTCATAGTTCCTATCCTCATATCTATGGTCGATCCCAATCTGTCCTCAGAGAAGAATGACAGTACCTTGTAACAGAATGTCAAACCTCTGCCTTGAGTAATTTAGCCAGGCTCAGCTGACATGTTCATCTTACAGCTGCTGTTGAGGGTAGATGCAGGCAGGCTGACAGGTTAACTTGATACCCTTGATTTCAATGTCATTGTTGGATAAAAGACAGACACAGCAAGGGTCCTGAATTCAGAGTGGTTACTGCCTAAGAAATGCCAGAGATGGGCTCTATACAAAAGTATCCAAGAGAAACCCATCCGTGCAATGCATTTACTTCATTAAATGTAGAATTTAGCACAAAGAACACAAGAATAATGCCACCTTCCTGCTGCTTTGCCTGTCTCCCCGTTTCATTTAACAGTAAGAATCTCCAAATTGTATAAACATGTAGGCTCTTTGGCCACTTTTGGGGAAGGAAAAGACCCAGCTGAACTGGCTTCCTAAACGACTGCATTATTTCACCCTGATGGTTTTAATTAGAGAAAAATAGCTGCATTGAGACCATCTGCATATTCATAATGTAGAACATATGGCTGGTTCTCAGGATTTTAGAAAGAAAATGCACTAATGTCCATGCTTCTCTCCAGGCATTTCTCACATTCCAGGTTATTTCTTTGAGAAATAATATATCTGAAAAATCTGTTTACTCTTTACGTGAGCCAAATATTCTCATTTCTTTTGACTTTCTGTGTTGTGTCTACCACTCTTTTATACTTTAACAACAAATGCTGAAAAAGAATATGATTGCTTGTGACTGAGAATATCCCATAAGTAAATTCCTAACACTTCGTAGACGTGTGTTTGCATTAACATGTTGTCTCTTGCTAGGCATACGTTATTGGAGTTCAGTTTGACAGAAAGTCTTGTCAGAATTTTCTGAGTACATAATAGGAACTCAAAACCAAGATGAGTGTGTACGAGTGTACATATAGAAACGTGTGCATGTGTACATGTCTGTGCACCTCTGAGTCTACAGAGCTCACGAAAAACTAATGATGTGCCTCTAAGTTTGACATAGAACAATCAGCAATTGTGAAAGCTAAAATGATTAAATATACAGAAAATATTTCAGATGTTCTGTTATGCTGGCAAAAGAGAAAGTTAGACGGAATGCTTTTTTAGTTTTAAATTCTTAATGGAAGAAAAAGTAATCTCTAGTTATATTAGAAGAAAATAGAAAAACTAATGGAACTTTTGCTTTCATGTCTGGCTTTTCAGGTAGACATTGGATCAATAAATCCAATTCCCAATGTGAAGTAACAAACAAGAAACAACCAAAGAAATAGAATTGGCATAGCTGCCTTAATAAAAGCAGAGAAGGGTGTAAGTGTGGAGAAAAAAAGATGAGGAAAGAAATGAAATTTTGCTCCTTTGAGACTCTGCTGCCATGTTTGTTGAGTAAGGGTAAAAAGGAACAAGGGACGCTGAATGTAGAGGTAGAAACGGGTGTGTTGTGTAGGATCTGCTCCCTAGAGACAGCCGCTGACATGCTCGTGTCCCACCAGCCTCCAAGCATTTTAGTTACTCTCCCTGTTCCAAGATGCTGGCAGAGCTCCATGGGCTCTGAGATGCAATTTCTTCTTCTAGACTTGCCAAAGGGTATTTAGGGGCTTGAATGAAACAGTTCCAACATGTTGCTCAATTTGGAGCTGAGAAACATGGACGCCTTTTGACAGGCGTTGCATAAAAAAAGAGAAGACTTTCAAGCAGGTCATCAACGTTTGCTTAGATAAAAATCTATCCTCACTCAGTGTAACTTCTTGTACTATTGTGGTTAATGTTATGTAAATCCAGTTTACTTAAAAAAAATGTGCCTAAGTAATAAAGTCTACACACTGGCTATCTCTGTAGAGGTGATTTCTGTTTTAGTTGTTCTGCTGAATAATCTGTAATATCTTTTTTGAGCTATGAAAAGGAACTATCAAAATGTTTTTTAAAAATTATACTGGTGTGTAATCAGAATCAATTTTGTGGGCAGAAACAATCCGACTCCACCGTTTATTTTGTATAAGACATTTTGAGATTTACAGTGTTTCACAAAATTTATTATAATGATTGTTGGGTTGGGAATAAGTTTGCTTTTAGGGATACAGTAATTTAATGATTCCTTTTTAAGGAAGTGACTTAATCTGAATTGGTTTCCTTTGTCTGTGCCAATCCTTGCCCTAATTAGTACACCATACCTATAATTTTATTAGAATCTGTTTTGATCTTGTTTTGAAATACATGGTATTAGCTCAGTTGAATGGTGTAGCTTTTCTGAGTAGCAGAAATATTGGCTTCCAAATTTTACCTTTTAATATTTACCTTTTTCTAGTAATGATGATACTTAGCCAATAATTTTCCACATATGGCTTTGAGTGATTCATATTCATAAATCCTTGTATACATCTTAAAATTCCATTGACTTTTTTCTTTACTGGGAATGCCAACCTTTTTTTCT
>NW_008360331.1:3742763-3771385 GCF_000622305.1 Nannospalax galili | reverse complement strand
TTTTTCTTTTTCTTTCTTTTTTTTAAACTAGAGTCATTGCAGTTTTTCTTATGTATATACTTATTTTGGATATAAGATGTGTATTATTTTTGCTTTGGGTCTGAAATTATTTGATTCATTTTATTAATCCAATCCCCTTCCTCCTCTGAAAATGTAGTATCTGGAATTCAGTTTAGCTGATAAAATTGTCTCTTCTTTGAAAGGACAGCTTGTGCTTGAGGTAGAAGAGGTCTGTTTTAGGGTACTATGGACAATTTGGTCAATGCATACTCTTTATTTGTACAAATTGCTTTGACTACATGTCGATCTAGAAGGGCCTTTGGTTCCCATATGTGATAAAATGTTCTGACGAAAGCAACTCAAGGGAGAAAGTTTATTTCAGCCCTCAGTTCAAGGTACAAACTTCATGGTGAGGAAATCAAGACAACAGAACTTGAAGAAGCTGGTCACATCACATTCATTGTCAGGAAAACCAGCACTGAAATAACTGAAATGATTCCGTGCGCATCTTCTATGTGCTAGCGAGTGTGTATGCCAACAAATGAGATATTTTTTTCTTAGCTACATTAATAACAATTCTCTACACACATTAAAGTTCACGAAAGATGTTTTCATAGACACTTTCCTGTTAGGCAATAGCCCCCAAATATTAGTCTGTACCATATGTTTAGGGGCCGTGATTATAGCTCAACTGTCATTCATGAGCCAAGTGGATGGAGTGTTGGGCTTCAAGACTGTCTCTGGGTCTGGTGTCTGGTGCCCCATTTTGATGACCTGATCAGCAGATGGGCTGCTCTCCTTTTAATTTGACCTTCTGTGTAACCTCCTATTTTCAACACTGTGTTCCTCGGCTAGGGACCAGACCTTTGACCCACCCATTGTGAGTTTCCATGAGGGTCAGCATCTTCCCATGTCTGGCAAACAGCTTCTCCCAGCCACTGTAATTAAGGATCATGAGCTCCTTTCTCGGTAGAACTAGGTCACATTATAGACAGTGGGGGAAATAGTGCGGAACTAGTTCTGAGTGGCTGGCCAGGCCAATCTCTCTTACTGGTAACGAAAGTGGAAAACAGCCTTATGTCAACTGCCAACATGAAATTGCACATGATTAAAATAATAAAAAGAGATGCCAGTGATTAAAAAAAAAATGACTTTCAAAATTTCAGGAACGTGGTGTAGAACGTATCGCTTTACTCTGGGATCACTGTACTGTATCTGTGTGAACAGGCTGTGCGGGAAACAGCCAAAGAAAGGAGCTACAATGTGGAAACCTCAGCTCTGTGCTTTCTTGACTCTTGCAACCTCACATCCCCAGAGTGTTGTCAGAGTGGTTTTGATTCTTTTCTTTTTAAATGCAGCTTGGCAGCACCGTAGAAGTGTTTTATATTTTAAGCCCTTGCTGGATGAGACCACTGACAGCCCTCGTTCTTCTAGTGGGGATCCGCTGCCAGCACAGGAAAATGCATTACGCTGCATGGATTCACCCCTCAGCAACTTCTCTTTCGCTCCTCTTTTCCCCTGCACTTTGATCCTTTCTCATTTTCCACTCCGAAGTGGTCCCTGTGTACCCTGTGCCAATTGGCACATTTCTGTAAAGAAGCATTTGCTAATAATATCCCTGATGTTTCGAAGCCTTCTCCCCAGCCACTTTTGTCCTAGCTGGGTATAAAGTTGATTGCTCTAAACTCTACTGTTGAAGATTGCAAGCACAAGCTGCATTGTTTAGCTTTGACTTGAACTTGTTTATTTATAGATTCACTGAACATCTTTGTTCTCAAGGGTTCGAGTTTCTTTAAAAAAGAACTTTTAATAAGACATTTCACATCAGTGATTTGATAAAAAGAAAATCATTATAGAATATATAGTGTCTTGCTTGTTTACATGGTCTACTAGGCTTAAGTATTTGAAATATAGTTTTTAGTTTCTAAAGGTACGCCTTAGAAAGGGATGCTAACCCTAATGGAATTTGGTAGAAGGCTGTCTTCCTAACTGGCTGTGTGACCCTGGACATGTTACTTCTCTGTTTTGGAACCTAAAGTTTATACTGGAAATAAGGAGTGCTTGAACTCCTGGTTCTGGACATCCAAATGTAACAGTTTGAATTTTTAAAATAAAAAGAAAACCTGGCATGTTGCCTGAGGCCTCCTAAAAGTTTTCTTTCAGATATTTTTGGCCTTATGTTTCTGGAAATCAAGTTTCTCATTAGGCTTCTTTCAACTTAGTTTGAAATTGTGTGTATGTGTGTGTGTGTGTGTGTGTGTGTGTGTGTGAGAGAGAGAGAGAGAGAGAGAGAGAGAGAGAGAGAGAGAATCTTCTTTATCACTTTCTACTTCATTTTTGACACAAGGTCTCTCATTGCACCCAGCTGTTTGGGCTAGACTGGCTGACCAGCCAGCTCTCGGGATCTGCCTGCCTCTGTCGCCCCCAAGCACTGGTGCACATTGGTACACCCAGCTTTTGCATGGGTCCTGGGGATCTGAACTCAGGTCCTCATGCATACACGTCAAGTACTTTACCTGTTGAGCGATTTCCCAGACTTTGGTTTGAAATTCTGCCCTTGAAGTTTTGTCCATTTTCTTCTCAGGGTGGTACGACTCAACTTCCTTCTTTCTCAAAGCTGCAGCTTCTGTAGGTGCTTTGAAAAAGAGTTGTGTCAGGCCTTGGAGTCTCCACGTGGAATCTTGAGTAAAGGGATTTTTCTAGAAGGGTAGCTTTAAGACAATGGCGTTCTGCTCTCAACTTCTCTTCCAGACCATGGAACAATTGTCAGATGTAACCATGACTTCTGTGCTGCTTGAGCTGTGTGGCTTGGTTTACATGAATATTTTATCACTGCACATTAACTTTATCTGGGGCATGATTTTTTAAAGAGTTCTGTTTGAATAGGAATGCTTCTATTATGCCCTGGGCTCCATTTTTCTATGGAAATGTACTCCGAATGTTATAACAGAAGTCTATTAGAAACAGCATTAAAATGAAAGCATTTCATTTGAAGAGAAACTTTTCAATAATGCTGCATGGAAGGCCTTAATAGAGTTCTTATAGTTTTTAGGTTTTTAATATTTGATAAGGTAGTTTATAGGTTTGAGAGAACAATCTTTATGCTTCATAGAGGCAGTGTATCTATATATTTCATAAAGGAAGAAGTCTAGACTTTTAACAACTTCAGGCTTAAATCTAAGCCTTCCACTTACATGACCTTAGAGAAGTCATTTCCTAACTCTAGGCCTCTAATTTTCATTTGTAATTTAGGGCAATGGCAATTATTTTCCAAAATATGAATAAAACACCATCTAGCCCACAGAAAGCACATGGTCTAGGGTAATATTCTACCAAGAGATGAGACACTTCAATTCTCGTAACCACAGGGGACCATTTATACATTTATGTTTTTCTTTCAAAGGTGAAGTAAGTCTGGCTAGAATCATGCAATTTCTCTATCTCAATAAATTTGATTTTAAATGATACCTGTTGATTATTTCCTTCATATCTAAAACCAGCCTTTATATGACACCCTCACCCTTCTTAAAAAGTAATCTGTCAGCAAAGCAAGTCAATGCTTCATCAGCTGATAAAATATTGCCTCCCTCATACACTTCATTCTGCTTCTCTGGTGGTGATGTGATGCAAATCAAGAACTTTTCTCTCTTTTCCCTCCTCTGCACCTTTCTTCCAACATGTAATGATTGAGTGCCACTTTCTGGCGAGGCACTGTTCTTGGTCCAGGGGGCAGAGCAGTGCATAACTGAGGAGGCTTCTTTGGAATCAAATGCTTAGAGAAGGCATCTGGGGAAGGAGCCATCCAAGATGTGTGATCTTTGCCTTCTTCCGTTTCCTCTACTCAGAGGCCACTAGAGCCCTTCTGCTACTCAGGCCATGTTTATTCACTGGACTGCATCTTATGGACATGCAGGGCCACCTGACTTCATCTGTTTCTCACCACGAATCCATTTGAATGTGTCTCAAAATTCTGGGGCAGTCATAGATGCAAGGATCACCATTCCCAGTTTTTCCTTTAAACCCATCCACCTGGACTTTTCAGCATAGAGGAGAAGCAATATTTCCTAAGTGTTCACCATGTCGTATGTACCATGCTAAAACATTCTTTTTGAATCCTCACATCCTGATAAAAATCCTGTGGGATTTAACCATGTTTATTCTACCATCATCTACATTATAACATAAAAAAATAAGCTGAGGGTCTGGTAAGCCACTAGTTTAAGATTAGTGCCTAGCATTTGCATGCGAAGCCCAGCTTCCATACCCACAGTCTTTCAAGATTTCCATGCTGCTGCTGTGACAGACTTGCTTCGGGGACAGCGCCTGCTTGCTTTGAGATCCTTCTCTAGATGACTAACACCTTTTGTACTTAGAGCCACCACCATGGAACAAATGAATGCAGAAAGAAGCCTTAACTGTCTAATTGTGTCAACATGAAAGAAAAAGAGAACATAAAACAATGACAGGAGACATTATTTTTTGTTGGCCCTGAATCTCTTTCTTTAAGAAATGCCATTTTTGCAGTTCTAGACATATTTTCAATCAATATAGCTGACTTCCAAGTGACAGCACACCCAGTTCTGTTCTTGCCATTGTAATGGGAATGTGACTCAGGTTTGGGCAATCCTGTTAACTTACACTCTGATCACAATGAGCCATCCGATGGGAGAGTCATGCCCAAAATGAACCAATAAATTCCTTTGCCAAGACTGGCATATGTACGGTAGAAGGGGACAATTCATTCCTGCTGAAATTATAATACCAAAAATCTGTTTTCAATATAAAGTAAAAGAACCTCTCTTAGAGAGAGAGAGAGAGAGAGAGTTAGGTTCTGTGGTCTGGGTTTCTATAGCTTCAAATCTGTGAACAACCTAAAGAGAAATTAGTCCAGCTGGTTGGGTTGAGTTTCTCTTACCTGCACCCTTAAAAAATCTGGTTAGTACGTTAAGGACATTCCAAGAAGCCATAGGAGGCTATTGGCTCAGCTTTTGTGGAAAACCCAGGCTAATCCATTCCCCTTCTGTCAGTTAGCAGTCCTGCAGTAGCCCCAACAAACTTGTTTAGATATCATTATATTGATATCTAATTTTACTTTTAAATGAGAATTTTTAAAAACTTATAGTTAAATCATCACACTGTTGTTCCTAGTGGTGGCCTTGATGTGGATAAATCAATCTTTCTTTCTTCTCAGACCAGCCCTTAGGCTGCAGAAAGCTAGAATTCTAAAATGTAAGGACTTGACATTCATGTAGCCTATTTCTAGTGATGAAATTTTAAAATAGGTTTTAATTTAAAATAATCATGAGGTTAAGATGGAAATAACTGTGGGCTTGTCTACTAAGTGGGGAGACATAGGTGAACTTGGAGCACTTTTATGTGGCAGTTAGTTACTGGTGGTAAATGGCATCTCAGCTGGATGCTTGTAAATCAAGTAGATGACATAGTAATATGGCTTAGAAGGCAGAGAAATCTTACAGTGTCATTGATTATAATACTACTGATTTATTTCTTATTAATAATTCATCCTTTTGTATATTTGAGTCAAAGAAATAAAATGTGCCCAGAGCTAAAACATTTCTTGGGCCAGAATTAAATGTATCAATATAGAGTTTTGCTGAAATGTCAGGGGTAAATGAAACTAATTTCCATTTGTCCACAGAAAAAAATCTAACTAATAAGTCCCTCCAAGATTTTTCAGAATCTGAACATCACTTCCACATCCAGTCTCATTTTCTTTTTCATGAACTTTCTTCTTGAGCCAATGAAGTTTATTCACTGGGGGGTTCCTGTGTGCCCGGGTACAGCCAGCTGGCGCCAGTGCTGAGTGCTTTGGGTTCAGTACTACGCTTGTCCTGGTAGGTATACCAGGAACTTTGTTCTCCTGGGACAGGTAGTACTCGGCTCCTCTGAGCCTTTAGTGCCTAGGTGGGCCCTTGGGTGCCAACATGTCCATAGACAGCCTGTCTCTTCACAAAATGTTAGGAATCTGCAATAGACTTTCCTGCTGGACTCAGGCTAAGGCAAACCAACCCATCTCTCCAGCCTCTCTTCCCGCTCTTTGGATCTTGCTTCTTTTTAACATAATGCGCAAAGCAGTCCATGAGTTGCCCTCAACATCTTCCTCAATTTCTTGAAGGAAATTTATTCTCATAGCAAACTACTGATTTTTATTTACAGAAAAAAATTTCTTTTTTGGATTTTACCCACTCAAATTTGATTTCTGATTCTATTTTCCTTGTGGAGTTTCTCTGACCACCTAAGTCCTTCTTTATTTCTCTTACTTTGCGATTCTCTTAGTCTCTAATCCTCCATGTTGGCCTTTATCGTCTCTTGAACTTCCAGTTCTGCCTACATCCCTCTGCTTTCTCATTGGACCATAAGCTTCTGAAACACGGATGGTTTCACGTGGGGAAAGCTGAATTTACAGTGTGAAGAGGACAGGTGGATGCAGTGGTATGTCAGTGGGAGTGGCAACACCAGCTCAGACATCTGGGTTACAATTGATCAACACTGCAGTGAGAGCTGGGCATGACGGACACTGGTTTGTTGGATACGCTGAATGAGATAATACCATTATTGTTCTTGGTACTTTTCAGCTTACTATAAGCTTTCTAATTTTCTAATAAGGCTTAAAAAACACAAATTCCTATATGGATTTCCATAATTCCAGTCTCTTAGGGATTCAAGGATGCTAGATACTTCCTAGCCTCCTTACAGTTGTCTCATCACTTAGCAAGGTCAAGGTGGTAAGTGGTTAAGAAAGTGGTTTGTGATCCAGCTCCAGCAGCCATAAAAGAGCAGCACCAAGTCATGCATTTCCAGCACTTGAATATACTAGCTATGAAGCAGACTGATTTATGTAAAATAGTATTTGGATGTGCCATGGGGCTTTTGTGAAGATTTAGGCAAGTACTTAGAACAGTACCCACACTGAGGCCATACTTAACATTATCTATTGTTACTTCTATTCCTTCTTACTATTTTTTAGTGCTTATATTTCAACATGCAACAGCTGATCATCACAACCACTCATGAGGTAAGCAGTACAAGTATCACAGCCCAGCTTTGCTAGTAGGGACACAGAGTCTTGCCTTAGGCTATGCACAGACCCTCAGCAAGGAGCAGTAGCCTGGGTGCTCTTTCATCATCTGTTCCCCTGTGAGATACCACCAATGAAGTCAGGAAAGCAAGCATGGTTGTTTCTACATGATCGTGAAATAATATGGGGTATGTCCTGACAATACTCTAGTAAAGGATTTCACAGTCCTGCATTGCTTGATACACTTATGATTTGTATCAGTTGATCAGAGTCATTGCCTTCAGTTGTGCACCCACTGGTGCCTCCACGTCCTAGTTAGCACTAGCTATTAATCAAGACTTATTCCCATCCTCTCTCTCCATTATCTTTCAAAATGGGAAAGTAATACTCAAAATTTGAAGGCTAAAGTGCCACTGGGAACAAGAGTTCAAAATAATTCTGGCTTTCACACTGCCTCTAGTTTTGCTAGTGTGTATAAAACTGACATTTGCTGGTGACTGTGTGTGTTGTTAAGGTGATCTTTTGTTGAAGTGGAAAAACAAGGCAGTAAATCCAGGGCTGGAATCAGGACAGCCAATTTCTGACCTTAACTGTGATGCTTGACAAGGCAGTTAATATCCTCAGCTTATTATCTCCCTGTGCAAACTAGGGCAAGCATGGGGCAGGACTGATGGGGGCATTGTTTACCAACAGGGGGAGTGGAATACTGTTGTTGAGCTATTGGCATAGCCTAAAATTACCTTCTAAATATCTATGTTTACTTTACACCCCTAGACAAATGCTACTCTCAGGCTTAATCAGAGAAGCCTCTCTTTCCAGGGAACAGTACTGAATTAAGAAACTCACAGCTGCACAAGGTGCAGAGAACAAATGACAGATGAATGCTCAGCCCCAAACAAGACATTATACTGTTCCTGCTAAGGCTCAGGGAACAGTGCAGAATAGGGGGTGGAAAGACATAAGAGTTGGAAGACAGGGAGAAGGGCTGCAAAACACTATCTTCTGGATGAGATACAGCCACTGCAATCATGAACTCACAGCAGGCAGAATTGCCTGCACAGGGTCTTCACAAGAATGTGCCTGCAGTCAGGCTTAGGGGACCATACCCCTTACTGTCGAACTGCTGAACTATTTGCTACTGATAGATTCAGGGAGAGGCGAGTCATTGCCTTCAGTTGTGTACCCACTGGTGCCTCCACGTCCTAGTTAGCACTAGCTGTCAACTTGACACAGTCTAAATCACCTAAAGAGAGTCTGAACTAAGTAAATGACATCTTTGTCAGATTGGTTTGTAAATATGTTTGTGAAGGATTGTCTGGATTATTAATTGATGCAGAATGGCTCAGCCCACTGTCGGCAGCACCAGCCATAGGCAGGTGATCTTTGATTGGATAAGAAAGTTAGCAAAGTAGAGGTCAGTGAAGGAGCCAGAGAAGTGAGCCAGCAAATAACATTCTTTTATGGCCTCTGCTTCAGTTCCTGCCTCCAGGTTCATGCCTTGAGTTCCTTCCTCAGTGATGGACTCTGACCTATAAGTGAAAACCACATGGATCATTTCTTCTTGGAAGCTGCTATTGATCAGAGTGTTTCATCACATTGCCAGAAAGGAAACTAGATCACTCTGCCAGGTTCTAATGGAGAGAATGAGGAGCCAACCATAGTTGGCTCTGGTTAAGCTAAATGGCTCACAAAACCAAGCCAAAAGTCAAGAATCTGGGAAAGGAACTGTTAGGGTTGAGGACAGGGATGGATAGGAATGGGAGGGCGGTAAGAGAGGGTGTGAGGAGAGAGTAATCAGAATGCATTATGTACATGCATGAAATTTTCAAAGAACAAAATCAATACAAGAAAATAAATTATTCTAAAATGTGTAGAATAGATGTAATGTGATAAGGAAAAATATGTGGAAAGGATATATCTAGTAACAAGAAGAACAAGTGTTCCACAGATAAGTCAGAATGTTGGACTGGGTTAAGAAGTCACAGTTCAAATCTCCAGAGGATGCTGTGAAGGTGCTGCTGATGGTGCTGGACCCCGATTCTTCTGTTTAATTTAAATTTTATTTCTTTGAAAATTTCATGCAAGCACACTGTATTTATATCATTTCCACCCCTCTGTCTCCCCGTCCAACTCTTCTCATGCTTCCCCCACATCCTTCTCTTGAATTCATGACCTCGTTTGTTATATATATAAAATGTGTGTGTGGTGTGTGTGTGTGTGTGTGTGTATGAGTCCAGTTAGTGTTACCAATAGTTATATGTGTTGGGGGATGACCATTTTGACTTGGGCAATGTATCAGGGATCTCATCCCTGAAGAAAACTGATTTTTTTTTCTGTCAGCAGCTATTGACTGCCTGTAGTTCTTCATCTGGGGATGGGACTTTGTGAACTTTTATCCCATACATGTCAACTCATGTGGTAGTGTACAGGCAGCCATACTGAGCATTTATAGGTTCAAGAACAAGCCTGGCCTGTCTAGAAGACACTGTCTCACAGCAGTCATCTTGGCCCTTAGACTCTTACAGTCTTTCTGCTCCATCTGTGATGTTTCGTGAGTCTTAGGTATAGGGGTTGTATTGTAGATGTCCCATTTGGAGCTCAGCACTCCATGGTCACTTATTCTCTGCAGTTTGAACAGTTGTTGTTCTCTGTAATAACCTCCATTTGCTGAAAAAAAAATAGAAGCTTCTTTGATGAGGGGTGAGAGCTGCACTTATTTATCAATATAAAGATATATAAAGATAAGTATTTAGAAGACAGTTAAAACTATGTTTATCTGGCAAGATGGCCATAGCAGGTTCTCCTCTAGGGTCTATGATCTCGGCAGCCACAGGTTTTAGGCTAGGTTTACAGGACCAGGTGTGAATTCCTTCCTACTGAGCAGGCCTTAAGTCCAATCAGACGGCTGTTGGTTACCCCCAAGACATAAGTGCCATCATTATTGCACCATTGGTCATATTGATAGACTGGTCATTTTTGTGATTTGCAATCTCTACAGGTGAGTAGGACTGTTGCTAACTTTTTTCCTTGAAAGTTTGCTTAATATATTCTGACACTGTGAGAGCTAACCATCAGGAAGACTTCTAGGTCAGTACCAGTTTGATTTCTCTAAGTCATGTAACCAAAATATGTGGTGTCTTTAGCAATGGTGTCACACCCTAAAGTTGTGGTAGGCAGCTAAGAGTAATGGTAATAGCCTATATTTTTGGGGGGCTATCTCTTGGACTCCCATGATCAACAACTTGAAGGGAGGTATCAAAAACTGGAGTTTTTGATAGAGAGTCTATGGCTTCTGATGGGAACATTATTCATCTGTATGGGATAATTCCAAACCATATAGCATATATAGTTTAACGATATTATATATTATATGTATTTTAAGCATGCTAATAAAGCAATTGGTTTCTCTATGGCTTTTTCAAACATCCTTTAGTGTTATTTATCCCTCTCCTCTCTCTCTCCTGCACCACCTATTTCTAAGTACCTGTGGACACAAATTCTTATTCACAAGCATCACATTAGAAGCATAGATACTGTTGTGGTGGATGCATATTCATTCTTTTATAGATGGTCTTTGTCTTAGTTACTTTCGCTGTTGCTGCGATAAGATACCCAGGCAAAAGCAACTTAAGGTAGGGGGAGTTTATTTTGACTCAGAGTTCAGGGGTAGAGTCCATCATGGTGGGGGAGTCAAGGTAGCAGGAGCCTGATCCTGTGATAATCATCACATCTACAATCAGGAAACAGGGAGAGATGAACATATGTTAGTACTCAGGTTACCTTCCATATTTTATACACAGTTCAGGATCCTTTGCTTAGTGAATTGTCCTGCCAACAACAAAGATGGGTCTTTCTATGTCAATGAACATCTCCCAGGTGATTCTAGATTGTCTCAAATTGACAATTAGCACTAATCATTGCAATCTCCAGTGGATTTCTGGCTATAGCAGTGCACGTATCTGTAAACTCTGCACTCCTCTGGAAAGAGGGAAAGTGAAACTAGGTGGTCCTGGAAGCTTAGGGGCCGCTAGCCTGGTATACACAGTGGTGAACAATGAAAGACCCTGTCTCAAACAAATGGAAAGTGAAGACTGACACCTGACATTGTCTTCTGACAGCCATACACGCTGCACCCTCATACACACATAGGTGTGCACATACATCATACATATACATGCAACACACACACGAGAAACATATTGTTTTATTTTCTTTTATGGCCATGATCTTCATCATCTTGCCAAGATACTTAGCAACCTTAAGCAATGAATTCATATAATTCCAGTGAGAAACAAAACAGTTTCTGGACATTCTATGATTTTAAAGACCCTCAGAGTTATGAGATTAGGATGAAATTGCTCAGATGCTATCTATTCATATTTGAAGTTGATGATACTCTTCTCTATTGATATCCACCCCCAGGTGATCACACCCAGAACTGGCTTCCAACTACCTGCTCAATTTGGCCCAGACTGTTCCCCTGGGCCCCATACAATACAACCAGTTGCCAACTTCACACACCACTTGGCTTTCTAAAAGCACTTCAAGCCTGATATGCTCAAAACAGTTCTTGTCTGTCTCTACTAAACTTTTCTCTACATAATCTTCTCCAGCTCTGTCAGAGGCAAGTACATTCTTAAGACACTCAGCTCCAAAGCAACTCTTTGTTGCTTCCTACCTCACAACTCATATTCAATTCCTTGGCAAACCCTACAGAGTTTACTTTTTAAACTGTCCTGAATGGGACCACCCTGTTACACCTCCACTACCTCTATGCCAGTTCAAGCTTTCATTGCCTTTTAGTTGAACTGACTTCCAACGAGCCTAAAGATCTATTGTTATAGTTTCCTGTAGATTATTTTAGAGTATAAATTAGAATCTATCTAGAATCTTCCAAACACATACTCTACAGATCCTGTAATACCCACACTTCCTTCCCTCTTTGTCCCTTGTCCCTTATGGTCCTTTTTTTACTGGTTGCAGATTCTGGCTGGCTTGTTCTCTAGTGTCACGGGGTCTCTGCACTCTGTGTTCTCGTCTCCAGGAATGTTCTTTCACCAGGCCCTGTGAAAATCACTTTCTGTGCTTGTCTGTCAACTTCTAGCTTCTGAAAATTGCTTCCCTTTTCTCACTGTTGCCTTTGAAGTATGGGTGGTAACTACCTGGAATAATGTACCATCACTTTTGATTTTCCATATTTGCCATCCTGTCCTTTTGTAAAGAAGCTTCCTTTGAATTATTCTTATCTGAATGTGCCATCTCTTTCCTGCTATAGCCATGAATAATACTGGCATTAGTCTTGGATTTAAGACACTGACACTAGAAGAGGTTGTGGAAAGCAGGACAAACAAACGAAATTCTGGAATAGTCTCTACTAAATTAATGACATTATAGTGCATCCTAATATAGCCCATTTGGACCTTTATCATTTTCTTGTTTTGCTGATGACCTCTTCTTCTACTGTATAACGATGGTATTATGCTAGGTGGGACTGGTAAGCAGAAAGGAGCCAGGACTCCAGATGACTTAGTGAGGTAGATGGATTCTAGAGGGCAGGACAGGGAGTCCTGAACTACGGTGGGCCAGAGAGCACATTGTGCTATCTTCTCTGAGCTGCTTCAGGTTACATAATACCCATGACTTAGAAAAAGGTGCACACCCCAAATCACCATTTGGAGGAAAGTGTGCGTATTTGCAGTTATCTTCTTGCATATTTGCAGATATGTTCTTCTTATTAATAATTCAAAAGACTGAAAGTTTAATGTCATTTTATGGGAAAAATGAGCTCTGCAGCAGGGCTAGACTTGCAGTTCCGGTCCTCTGCTCTCATAGCATAGAACACCTATTAAAAAAGAACTATATATGGCAAACATAGATGCTCTGCAAGTCCCTGGCAAGCCCAATTGGAAAATCAACAGCACAGGGATCTGTGGTCCTGGAATTAAGCCATGCCCTTCTTTACTGACAACCTACTTTCTATTTGAAAAGCAGCTTCTGGCCCGCACCTAAGCTCTGGCAAATTCGAAACACTTGATCATAGGATGTAAAATAACTATGCGACTTGAACTTTCCATTATCTTGAAATACTACCTGATCCACAGAATTTAAAATTGGATATGAACAACACTGTTTTACTAGGAAATTGAAGTACTAAGCCCAAGTCCAGTCTTGACCATGTTAACTGCAGGAGCAGATGGTCCTTATACAACGAGTACCTGCTTCCATTGCTCTGCCTTTGTTCCTCCATTCCTAACTGACTCCATGTGGAGTTCACAAAAGCAGGGGCCTGATTACAGGCAGGTTTCCATGTTCTGCTGGTGCCAACCGACGTACCAACACTGCACAATAACCACTCAGTGGTGACTTTGCACGATGGTGACAACGTGATGGAACGTTCATCACTCCGTGATAGAGAAACTCCTGTGTCTGCTGGAAGGAGAATATGTATCTTTTGACTTAAGAAAGCACATGAGGGAAGTGTGAAGGGGAAAGTTCATGTTGAATACTCCTCACTTGCACCTGTACGTCAATGTATACCCTCCTAAACCTGGATATCTTCTCCAGGAGACAGACTTGTATGGACTACATCATTGGTATCTGAATTTCAGCTGACTGTTGCCAGTAGGGATCCAGGAAGGAGATTACTAGATTGAGGCAGATAAGTATGGCTCTGCTCCTTTTCCTGGGTGTCCACTTCAAGCGAGCTATGACCCTTGACTGGATAGCACTGTTTTTTCTTTTAAGATTACCTTTCCTCATGAATCTTTCCTTCTGTGGTCCTTCTTCTACTCTTCCAGAGTTAAAGTGATTATAGTATCATTCTAGCCGAGTTTGTGGTTCCAGTTCACCCTGCCTATACCTTTGTAAACAGGATCTAATTTTTAAAATGCTTCAAAGTTATCCAATTTGTGAGAACTGTCTATTTCCTATTCTGAAATGCACCTCACACAGCTGTCTTTCTTTTGAACTACACACTATTATTTAGTGCTCAGGCAATTGCAAGTAAAAAAAAAATATTCCAACTACCCTTGCTTAAGGTGAAAAAAAAAAGCATATGAATTTATTGGCACACATCTCTAGGAAGTCCAAACCATGATTTTCGTTCTCAGGCACAGCTGAACCCAGGATTTCACATGACACTGGCAGGGCTCGCTCCTCTTGGCTCTTCTGTCTGCCGCCTTCCTTTTCAGGAAAGTGCTTTCTACCAAGTGACAAACATAGACACTGGCATCTTCTGGCTCACAGTCCCCATACAAATTACAGCCCCAGAAAAAGAACACGAGAGATATTCTAGGTGTGCTAACACACACCTTGATATTATCCAATGGTAAACTGTGGAGTGGCGTCAAGGATGCATCCTTTGCTGTCCCAGTAACAGACATGTAGCTTGTGTTTACAAGGCCTCTTTAGATTGGTCAACAGGTAACTGTGGATAGAACAGAACATTGCCTGGCTAAGAGGAACACCATCTACCAGTCCCCAGAATTCTTTCTCTTTGAAATGTAGACTTGTAAACAAGGAAGAATGTTGGACATAGAAGAGTGAACTGAAGGCCAATGTCCTCTTCACTTGGAGCACTCTTCTTGCTAGAATATGGTATCACTTGTACACCCTAGACTAAAAGCTGAT
Source organism: Nannospalax galili (assembly GCF_000622305.1). Classification (NCBI taxonomy): domain Eukaryota; kingdom Metazoa; phylum Chordata; class Mammalia; order Rodentia; family Spalacidae; genus Nannospalax; species Nannospalax galili. The sequence goes on along the minus strand of NW_008360331.1, from coordinate 3,756,717 downwards.
TTAGCAAATCCCTTTGGAATAGTCTCTAGGCTTTATTCTAATTGCCAAATTAAATAATTTGGTGCAAGGGGCTTCCCTGGGGCGGGCAGAGAGGTAGACCTGCTCAAAACACTCTATAAGTCAAGAAAGGCTCTGCCACCTTTGCATTTCTTCTTCGGCAGCTGGTTCTGCAAATATGGCCTGCAACAGATTGCATGAACCTTTGAGATCAAGAGGAACATCAAAGAGCCAGCTTGCCTAGGGCAGAGCATACAGAATACCCTCTGTAATATATAATGTATAAAACAGCTGGTTATAGTGGTAGAGAGAACAGACAGGTAGGGTGCGGTTGGCTTCGGGCGGGGAGTACCCACAATTATGGAACTAGTAGAGCCATAAGAAACCTTAGTGAATTCACATTAAAGTGCCCTGTGAAAGTGGCAGGCATGGAAAATAGCTTTGCTGATGGTGTTAGGAGACTGTTGGGAAGGAGGTTTCATCTGTCTGAGAAAGGAGAACCAGGGTCTAGACAAGGGAATTAGTAGTTCACTGGGGGAAAGTACGACAAAGAAGTAAGGGAGTTACTTTATGCTGAAAAGAAATTCATGTTAAGAAACAGTAGGTAGAATTCATTTGCCTAAAAGTCTTGCTTGCATTCATCAAGGCACAAATCAAAGTTCACAGAATTACACAATGCATCTTTCAAGAACGTATGACATTTTGTGACAAACTTCTGGCATGTTTTCCTCAATAGATGTTCCTTAAATTATTTGTTTCTATGTGTTTAAGACCTATTATGAAAGATACTGCCACAAATAGGAGAGGTTTGGTGTCAGGTAAGATGGGTTTTGAAAATCTCTGCCATTTAGTATCTATGTATTTTTGAGTCAAATAACTGACTTCATTCGTAAAACTTAAACTCCAATTCTCCATGAGATTCAATGTCTAAGTAATTGTTACAGTAATCACTCAGCGAATGGTGATAAATATCACTACCAATCCTTTAATCAGAACGGATTGTCTGAGACACATTGTACTTGTTAACTGATAAGTACATTAATATTTGCTTTCTTTTTTCCTTACTTTGTCTTAACTGGTTTGATCATACTAAGTTTCAACACATTTTTACATTTTAGCCCTGTTGGGAAAAAATTGTTGATGCCTTTCTATGGTTTGGTTTTATTCCTCAGATGTGGGGTTAAAAGGTAGTATTCATTTCCTCTGTCATCCTGGCTCTCATCCTCTGTCAGAGGGCTGTGAGTTGCTTCTGCTGAGATTCAGGAATCCAGCTGGCCTTCGAAGTCTCTGGTTTGTACTGTGGGCTCAGGACACTTTTGTGTCAGTCCAGCCTGACCTCTGGGCCTCTCCTCATTTGGCCATCAGTGAAAGTTTCTGCTTCAGAAACAATTATCATCATTGCTATTACTATTTTCACTTTGTAGAAGAGGTGTATTTAAGTGGTGTATTTGTTTCTCTATTTCAACATGGTGGGGTAACAGTGAAGGTTATGCTGCACCAACGCATCACCCAGCATGTTAGGTGAGCTGTATGAATTAAGGGAAAATGTTTCTTTTTAACTTATACACACACTAATTGAAAAATGATTATAACAAGTGATATATGTTCCTCTTGCTCTCAGAGCTTTCTGGATTGTTCCTGTTCCTCAGAAATCTAACTTGTGGTAGTGAGTCAATATCAGAGCTCAGGGCTGAAGGCAAAGACATGTTTTGGCTGGCTGTTTTTATTCAGGGAAAGTATACGGTGTTTTTGTGTGGAGATGGGTCATCTGTTTGCTTTCTGCCGATTCTAATAGGTGTCCTGTGTTCATTTTCTTCCACCAGCCTGTATTGATAACGTCTTTCTTCTTTTCTGGTACATAAAGGAGAGATTGTCATATACGCATTAAAAAGGAATCTGTCTAGTTGTGTAAGGCACCAGTGTTTCACTAAAATGATCTTTAAGAACATTGGGGATGACTATAAAACTCAGATCTATTTTAGTTTCGGTAAGCTCAAGTCTTTGTTTAAAACATTCTGAGAGACATTTCCAGGTTGCAAAGAACAGAGGTGAAAGGTCATAGTGTTTAAAGGAAAGGTGTGCTAGAGAACAAAAAATATGGGAAACTAAGCTTCGTCACACCAGGGCACCACCAGGACAAACAGCACGGCTCTGAGAGCCTGGTGGTGGTCACCCTTTGGAGGACTGGCACCTGCACCGTCTCCTCCCACTGCCATCTTGGCTTAGACGCTAACGTCTGCTGTCTTTGCTTTTGTTTCCTCCTCCTGGAGGACTGACTGTGGGGTTCAAACTGTGAGTTTAAACCCTCAGAGACTTTGGCACAGAAACTGAAAAAGAGCATTTCCTGCTTGCTTGTTTGTTTTTGTTTGTATGAAAACACATCATTTGACTTCTGGTCAACCTCCTGTGTTTTGAGCCATTCTGTGGCTAAAAGTTCATGGTTCATATTTAAAGCATGAGGTTCTGTGTCTGGCAGGGGGTCATTTGGTGCACATTATGAGTCTTTATTCTTTTTACTCTTTTTTTTTTACTAATTAAAACTTTTGTTTGATAATTTTATACACGTACATAATGCATTCTGCTTACTCTTAATGCATTCTTTCCTGATAGAGTGCACAGTGATAGCAAACATTTAAAGCCAGCTTAGGTTTAGTTTATAATTCGAAATACAGAAGCTAGAAACTCCCAAGAACTTAAAACACAAACCCTGCCCAGATAAAACAGAAAATAAATTTTGGTGCAGATGCCTTGAAGGTGGGTGTGAAACCCGCGCAACTGCTACAGAATATACCGTGGTAGCTCCTCAGACAGCGGAAAGGGGATCAGCGCATGCTGCTATTCTTCTTCCGTGTCTGCGCTCCCGGTAATTGAAGACATGGTCTCAAGGAGGCATTGATTTGTACATGTGTGTTCATAGCTGCATTATTCACAACAGTCAAAAAAGTGAAGGCAGCCCAAATACACATCGATGGGTGAGTCAGAAAAAAAGTTGTTTTTATACATAAAATGGAATGTTAATTTTTCAGCTTTTGAAAGGAAGGAAATTATGCCACATGCTTTAATCACAGTGAGCTTCAAGGACATTAGGAATGAAATAAGCCAGGTACAAAGGAAAATGTCACTGAAGGATGCTCATAAATAGTCCAGATGGTAAATTCTAAGAAATATTGTTTTAAATACAAAAAGACTTCACAAATTATCCACACACACACACACACACACACACACACAGACATACGCAGACACACAGACACACACACAGACACACGCACACACAGACACAGATACACAGACACACACACACATACACAGACACACACACACATACACAGACACATAGACACACACACACATACACATACACACACACACACAGACACATGTACACAGATACACACACACAGACACACGTACACAGATACACACACACACACACCCATACACAGACACACAGACACACACACACATACACAGACACACGCACACAGACACACACACACACACACACACACACGCCCCTTCAGTGAAGCTCACACAGTACAGTGATGGTGTGTGCGTTTTCTGGAACAAGGCTGCTGAGGCTCCAGTCCTGCCTTTCCTTCTGACACCTGTATGACCTTGGACAACATGGCCTTTCTGAGCTTCAGTTTCCTTATTTGTCAATGGAGATACTAAGACTGTTTACCTCATGAGGTTGGGATGAAGATTAAAGAAATTCAAACAACACCTATAACAACCCCTGCAACCTGCATGCTTAAGGTGTGAGGGCTGTGCGTCCCATTTGTGGATGCATGAAATGTGATCCTTGATTCCTAATGAACTCAGCATATCAGAGGCTAATGACTTTGGTAAGCATACGTTCTTTCAGAATCTCAAATATAGAATTTCTAATAGAAAGTCCTAATATTCAAAAAGAATTCCTAGTATATTAAATGTGAAAGAATAAAGGCCATTTGCTTTGGGAATATAATGGATTGGTTTTTGTAGATCAGAGTCATCCACATCTAAACTCATGTATTTTCTGTCCCAGTACGTTAGCAGTCTCTTGGCTGTCTTGGCTTTACTTAGTGGATAGGTTTTATTTACTTGTTTCATTTTTTCAACTCTTTTCTATCAGTTATTGGCTAACGGTTTAGTGAGCTGCAAAAATAATGGCTGGGTATATCCAATTTTGCAAACCAGACTAGGTTAGACAAAGAGAGATCATATTTGCATAATGGCCACAGTACAACTAAACTTGAACATTTTCCTGTGCATAACAAGGACATTCAAATTATTATGCTGCTCAGAATAGAGCAGTGAACTAATCCGGCCAGGTGTCTGGTGTAAAGTAACATACTGTGGTCTTTTTCTTACTAAACATACTTAACGAGGTTCTTGTTTGTTGAATTTTCTTCATGTCACAATCATTATGGGGCATTCGAAATGACTGTGCATGTGTGACTCTGTGTATATGATGTTCTTGTTTAAATCAAAAGAATCTTTGTTCTGGGAGCTGGAGAGATTGATTCAGCAGTTAAGAGCACTGACTGCTCTTGCAGAAGACCTGGGTTTGGCTCCCAGCACCCACATGATGGCTAGCAAAACATCCCTAACTCCAGTTCCAGGCTGTCTGACATCCTCTTCTGGCCTTCAAGGGCATTGCACACCAGCATTGCATTTACAAACATGCAGGCAAGATACTCATACACATAAAATAAAAGCAAATAAATTAAAAAAACAGAATCTGTGTTCTGGATTTTGTATTTTTGTAGCTATTTTCTTAACCTTTTTTCTTGTTAATATAATCCATTATAGAACTATATCTTAGTAAATATGCAATCACGAGCAGAAACTAACATTAGTGCGTATGATTTATATGATGGATTTAGAATAAAATCATGTGATTTTAAAGTTTTCTTTTAAATAAGGCATATTGTTAATATGGGGGTCCTGACTGCTGTGATGTTGTGATTTACAATGAAAGATGGAAAAATTCTAAGGGATAGGTCTACGTGATATTCTTCATTCTCCTCGGGCATTCTGTGGGCCTACGCCTTGGCTTTGTCATTTGCTAGTCGTGTAACACCAGAGAAATTCTTGTCTCTATTTAGCTTTCCTTCCTATCAAGTAGGCAGAATATCTTCTTACCTATCAAGTAGTAGAATGTCTTTCCTGGTGATTACGTATTTATGGCTTCTCTTCATTTTAATGTCTCTCTGTCAGTTCAAGGTTTCACTGGGCATCATTTTCCTTGTGCCCGAAGGACATTAATTTTCTAAGATCTCCTAGTGATTTTTGCTTCTTTGGGCTCAGGGTTTAAGGAGTTCAGACCATGGTTGCCTGGCTCTGTTGCTTTTAAGCCTGTGATGAGGTAGAACATCATGGCAGGAAGCATGTGGCAGAGCAAGTATTTACCTCATGGTGATCAGAGTGCAGAGAGAGGGAGAGAGAGGAAGGAGCAGGGGCCTCAACAACCTCTTCGGCAGCTTGCCTCCAATGACCTAATTTCCTCCAAAGAGGCCCCACCTCCTAGAGGTTCATGCACCGCCCTGTGGACCAAGCCTTCCACTCGTGGGCTTTAGGAGTATTTAAGAACCCGACTGTAGCAATGTCCTGATAAGAGTCGGTTGAGGAAGCCTGCTTTCCCGGTCTATATGTGACGGCAGAGAATGTTCCGTCTATGCAGAACAGCCCTTAGCAGACTCATTCATTGGTGATGGATATCCCAGGAAGTAAACTTCTGGTCCCAAACTCAGGCTAACTGAATTTATCTCGTTAGCTTTGCTCAGTGGCAGCATCTGAGGCAATGAGGTTTACCTGAGGTGTGATTGATGCTGATTGAAAACCTCTCACAGATATGGCCCCGGAATCTGTACTTTTTTTTCTTTTAAACTTTTTTAAAAAACTTTTATTTATTTTTATGTGTATGCATGTATTGCCTGCATGTAAGTGCACCCGTGTCGTGCAATGCCTGCGGAGGTCAGAAGAGGCTGTCGGATCCCCTGGGACTAGAGTTATGACGGGGGTGTGTGTGTGGGGGGGTTGGGTGTTGTTAGCTGCCATGTGGGTGCTGGGATTCGAACCCAGGTCTTCTTTAAGAACAACTAGTGTTCTTAACCGCTGAACCATCTCTTCAGCCCCTGGAATCTGTATTTTTAGGCACACTGACATTCGAAAATCATTCTATCTCATGAACAATAATAAGTCTAACTTGTATCCTCTGTACTGATTTTACACCTGTACCTTTATATTTTTCTGTAATTTATTGCAAAAATAAAATTTACACTGCTGCAATTAAAAATAAAAGCTGTTCTACTATTTTATACCTACATCTCTTGGATTGCATTCAGATCCTCACGCTTTGCAGACCTCAAAACCTTGGAGGAATCTGGTAGGATGAGATCTATTTTCAATTTTTTTATTTAAAAAAAGAGCCAAATCGACTGCTTCATATGGATCGTTAGTGTATTTATGATCATGATGAAATCCAGGCTGTCCTTACACTGATTCAATAGAACCTTGTTTGGGGCTCAGGATTTGCATTTACAAAAGTTCTCCGTATGTTCCCAATGTGCAGGAAAGGTTGAAAGCCTCCCTATCTGAACAACACTGTTCGACTTTGGCATGCATGAGAATTAGCTGGAGAGCTTGTTAGAACATGAAGCTTGGGAGCTTCTTGCAATTACATCAGGTTTCACTTCAACAAGCTCCTAGGTGAAGCTGGAGTCAGAGGTCCATGCGCTCAGCAGCTCTGTGTCAAAGTGATGTCCCCGCTGCGAACTTTCAGACAGGTATCCGTCTCTGACAGCAGCATAAAGCCTTAGTAATTATAAACAGATTCAGTATATTAATGCAACGGCAACATTAATAGGCTGTTTCTCTAGGACCAAATTATTCTTTGAAACAGTTTCATAAGTATTTAAGAAAGCCTGAATGTCATCCATTGTGTTTAGGGTGGTGCTGACCATAAGTTTCACGACATCAATATTTATATCCTGATCACATGATCTTGGCCACACAATGTCCAAGGTGGATTTATTAGCATACATTTTCTTCTTCTCTGAAATCTACGTTCTTGATACAAGATAGGCCTGAAGTTTCTTCTTGTTCCAAGATTCAGGTCTTCCCAGGCTTCTGTGACACTGACTCTTAAATCGGGACATACACAAGCAAGCAGAAGTGAGGGCATCTGTAGCCCGATGTCATTTGTTGTCTGTTTACCTAAGAAATGCATTGCAAGTTTTCTGGGTCCAGTTTTCCTTATAAAATGAGTTGAAAGAAATGAATATTTTAGTTTCCTTCCAGTTCTAAAATTGTCTTCTCTATCATTTTACAGAATTCTAGACCCCGAGCAAAAAAGTTGTTTATTATGTGAAAGGGTTTGTGATGGTTCACTGACTCAGTACGTTAAACAAGATTAGCTCAAATGCCTGGCTTTCTGGGGCTTTAACTTTTTAGCTTTCAGGGCAGAGCAAATACAGTTAAAATGGGTAAAGTTCCACGGCAACTTTGCTTGATCCATCTAGGGCTAGGAAACTATTCACAGAATCTCTTTTCAACAATTAAAACCACCAGTTTAAATCTTGTTCTGGCAAAACACAAAGGGACTGTATCTTGCTGGTGGAAAATACATCCTTCTGTCTTAAAAGTTGATGTGCCAAATAACAGAATTGAAACCATTATCATCAGATTCAAAACAAGAACGATTAGTGAATTGTCACAAGGTTCCCAATTGGGTCTTCTAATCTGTTCCTCAAATACAGAGCTGTTGGGTAATTGCCAGTTACTAATTCTGAGGGAGAACTTAAAAGGCCCTAGGGCTTGCTACTTATTTTAAAAATTGACATCTTAGTAATATAGATCTTTAGAAATGAATAAACAGCTGAGGCATTTTTAAGAAAAAGTAGATTAAAGAGTCACAACCAGTACTTGTATTCTAGATACATTTCTTAAGGCATAATTATACACAGTAAAAGCTGTGCTCATAAAGATGTTGAGATAGATTTATATGCATGTGGAATAAGATGCCAATGGCCCACTGTCCAGTAATAATAAATGTCTAACAAAAACTCTTAAGTGAATTATTCCAGCCACATAATTGAATAATATGCAACCATTAACTGGATTATGGTAGCATTATTATACCACACGGAAAAGTAATTCCAATTTGTGAACTTATAAAATATGTTGCACAATATGTGCTTTAACAATCACTGTTCAGTAAGAGACCTACCTTAATCAATGTTATATTGGCAGGGAGAGACAACTTTTTCCTTTACTCTCCTAACTTTCCATAATGCTACCTTGATAGCCTAGTGTCATCTACTATGAAGTACATAGTTCATACTTGGTACAAGAGAGGAAAGCACCATGTTTTTCAGCTATCCTGCCATTTTGCAAAAACTATGCACCCACAGACCTAGATGATGTGGGGTAATGATATGGTTCATGAAATAGGAATAATTTTGACAACTACTTTACAAGTTATATTAATAAGTTAATGTACATAAAAAGTACACCAGAGAATATGAAATATGATAAGCAATATGTGTTTGATATTTAATGTTATGTAAAATGATTGCATTAGTTTTTGGTTAATGTATCAAATTATAACGAGAAAACAATTACTTTGGCTCGCTATTTTGGAAGTTTCAGTTCTTGATTGGTTGGCCCTGTTGGTTTGTGGCTAGGCAGCCAATGATGGCAGAAATACAGTGGAGAGTATTGCTCCTTCGTCATCATTTGGTACATGTGAAAACAATCCGGAAAGCATTGCTGATATGCCTACTATTGTATGTGTAATTTCTGCTTTACCCTACTTTGAAAATATCTTGCAGTGCACTCAGATATGCCAGGCAATTTATAGGTGCCTACTTTAATATGCGGCCTTAGCGATAACTACTGAAACCACGTAAAATGGAACACCTAATGCTTGTTTGTCTTGCTTCTCTGAGATCACAAGAATTGCTTAGCTGTGTTTGACATGGTATGACCTCAATCAGCAAATAGGGAACACTTCCTTTTAAAACAGCAATCTGCCTTGGGCAATTTCATTTCAAAATTTCTGAATGTTTGAGCTTGTGCAGGTCTTGTATAGGCAACCACAGCTGCTATGATTTTGTGAGTGCAAACAGTCCTGTTATGTCCAGAAGACATGGTTTAGCTATGAGTCTTTCTGACCTGTGGCTTTTACAATATTCACACCCATCTTTCTTGATGGTCCCTGAGCCTTAGGGGGAAGAGCTGTGATACGGATGTCACACTTGTGGCCTGGAACTACAGACACTTTTTCTTTATACTTTGTCCAGTAGTAAGTTTTTGTGTTAATCACCATCCAGTGCACAAAGGAACTTTTCTGAAAAGTCTGAAAATGTCTGAGATGCACTAATTTTCACCCCTGGGGCCTGTGAGGTCCCCAACCATGGGTTTTTGGACAAATTTCCAGAATCAGACTGTGTTTCCTCCTATGAAGCAGGCCTTAAATTCAATCAGAAAGCAGTTGGTTGCCTCCATATTTGTGCTACTATTGAACCCATGGCATATGTTGGTCATCATTGTAGCTCACAGGTTCACAGCTGGGCAAGATTATAGATGATTTTTTTCTTCCAGCCACCTGCAGAGCACATTCCAATACTATGAAATCTAGACAGTATGGAAGAAGTTTCACACTTAGTACCAACTTGATTTCTCCTTGTCCTGTCATCAACTTCTGTGCTATGTTCAGGGATAGGATCTTACCATCAAGCTCTCTTGGGAAACCAAGAGCAGTGGTGTGATGGCTAATCGTGGTGTCAACTTGACTGGATCTAGGATTAACTGAAATGAGAGAGATCTTAATTGGATCATCAGAAGCTGGAAGACACACCCTAAATGTGCGTGTTACCTTCTGATGGCAGCCCGTATAAAAGACCAAGGCAGAGGAGAACGCCTGGCTTCTTGCTGCTTGCCTTCTCTCTCACTTGTGAGTTCATCTTGCTGCTGTAGACTAGCTGATCTTTTGGAACTTGTCAGACCTTCAATGCCAGTTTGGGACTACTGAGACATCCAGCCTCGTGGACTGAGCGACTACAGAGTCTCAGCCTCTCCAGTGTGGTGCAGCCATTGTTGGGCTATTTGGACTCTATCCTATGAGCTAAGTTGATAAATCTCTGTACATATATATATTCATTCTACCAGTTCTGTTTCTTTGAGAACCCTGACTAATACAAATGGCAATAGCCTGTATTGTTTTGAGGGGTCTCTGGGACACCCTTGGCCAACAATTTCAGGGCCAGTGGATGATCCATGGGTATATGGGCAGCAAATTAGACTCTGTGGGTTAAAAAAAAGATGTTAAGTTGGGAGATGGGGGGATTTCTAGGGGAGCTGGGGTGAATAGGATCAAAATACATTGTATGCATGTATGAAATTATTGATGAATTAATAAAAATTATATAAAATTTTTTGAAGACCAGAATCTAATTTCACCTTAAGTATTTGTTTGCATAATTAGGAAGTAACACAGAAGGACCCTGACTCAAACATGTTAAAAATATCAAACACACAAAAGCTTTTTAAGGAACCTTTTAAGATTTATTTTATTTTATTTTATTTACTTTTAAGTATACAAGTGTTTTGCCTCCATATAAGTAGATCTGTGCATGTAATACCTGCAGACACCAGAAGAGGGTATCAGATCCCATGTAACTGGAGTCAAGGACAGTTGTTAGCTGTCATGTGGGTGCTGGGACCCAACCCAGGTCTTTTGCAAGAGCAGCCGGTGTTCTTAACTGCTGAGCCATATCTGCAACCCTTTAAGCAAGCTTTTTCAGTGAGAAAATAATTGAAATCATTGGGACTGGGTAAAATCTGGTCATTTGTGAGTGTTAGCAGTGGTAAATAGATATTTCTAAATATTTGGTTAAAAATGTCAAACTGGAAGGAAATTGGAAGGAAATTCTAGGCCCTCTGCTCCTAGTTTTTATTTGCTTTGATTTTTATTTCCTTTTATTTCAGAAGTAGCAACTTTGTTATTTTTTCTAGTCATTGTTACAATGATTTCCATATATTTAAATAATGTACATGTGTTTCTACTATTATTTCTTAATTCGGCAGTTTTTTTTTTTTTAATTTGAAGAATTGTCTTACTTGGCTTTAATTCACTTGTAAGTGTAATCCCTATTGGTATACTTGGAGTTATTTCAACGGTCTTATTTTGTTTTCCTCTTTGCTTAATGCTTTTTCTTCCCCCACTCTTTACTAACATCCTGGATCAATCACAATTTTAAAACATGGACAGCCTAGCATGGTAGCATATGCCTAATTTCCAATAACTTAGGAAGCTGAAGCACAAGGATTACAGATTAGAGGCCAATGTGGATTACACATTGAAAGAAAAAAATTCCTTTTTAAAATAATTGATTTACTGCTACTAGTTTAGAAATTAGAATTTCTGTCTGCTGTTATTTGTTTACTTGCCTGACATTGGATTTTTATGTGTTAACTCAGATTTATGATTGACATGAGCCTGACTTTGTCATGAAATAGTGTTATTTTCACATGTTGCTGCCCCTGAGATACTGGTATTTTTTTAAGCTATTTTTTATATCTGTTCTTGTAAGTGAGATTTACCTGGGACTTTGTTGCTTAAACTTCAAAATCACAATTAGTTAGAAAATCTTTTGATAACTCACTGACTTTAAGTAGGTTTACTGGCATGAGTATGGGTTGGAGCTATTTACTGGAGCATGGGCAACTTATCCATAGCCACAGTAGTAAAGAAATGACTCCCCCTCCCTTCCCAGTATCTATTAACTGCCAACAATTCACAGCCTAGCATGGTAGCATATGCCTAATTTCCAATAACTTAGGAAGCTGAAGCACAAGGATTACAGATTAGAGGCCAATGTGGATTACACATTGAAAGAAAAAAATTCCTTTTTAAAATAATTGATTTACTGCTACTAGTTTAGAAATTAGAATTTCTGTCTGCTGTTATTTGACTTGACAAGCCGACATTGATTTTTATGTGTTAACTCAGATTTATGATTGACATGAGCCTGACTTTGTCATGAAATAGTGTTATTTTCACATGTTGCTGCCCCTGAGATACTGGTATTTTTTTAAGCTATTTTTTATATCTGTTCTTGTAAGTGAGATTTACCTGGGACTTTGTTGCTTAAACTTCAAAATCACAATTAGTTAGAAAATCTTTTGATAACTCACTGACTTTAAGTAGGTTTACTGGCATGAGTATGGGTTGGAGCTATTTACTGGAGCATGGGCAACTTATCCATAGCCACAGTAGTAAAGAAATGACTCCCCCTCCCTTCCCAGTATCTATTAACTGCCAACAATTCTTCAGGGAGGAATGAGCCATCATGTACCGCCCCCCATCAGTGCTGGAGTCTTGATGGTCTCAGTCTTGTGTAGGTCTTGTGTTGGTAACCATAGTTGCTGTGAGTTCATGTGTGCAAAGGCCATACCATGTCCAGAAGGTAGCATTTCAGAGCATTATTTCCAAACTCCTGCTCTTACATTCTTCCATGATGTGCTCTGAGCCTTGGGAGGGTGGATGATTGATATATTGTTTAAGGGTGAGCAATCAACAATTGCTTATGCTCAGCACTTTGACCAGTTTGAGTCTTTGCATTAACCATTGCTCACTGTAAACAGAACCTTTCTGAGTCTGAGAGCAGCACTAATTTATGGATACAAACATAAATATTTAGAAGGAGTTAGACACTGTGTTAATTTAGTAAAACAACAGAAGGAGTTTCCCCCCAGGGCCTATAACCTCCTAATCATAGACTTTTGACCAGGTGTACAGTACTAGTCACAAATTCCTTCCTGTGGAGTAGCCCCCACATTCAATCAGGAAGCGGTTATTTACTCCCATAACAGCTATGCCATCCTTGTATCAGTGAGCACATGCTGCCTGGTGGGCTGATATTGTAGCTGATATTCATAGCTGGATAAGAATTGGTGGCTTTTCTCCCCCAGCAACCTTCACAGCACCTCCCAGCACTATAAAATCTGGCCAGCAGGGGGGAAACTTTTAGCTCAGTCCTAGCTTGACTTTTCTGTCTTGCAACTGAAGTATGCGATATCTACAGCAAGAAGGTCTTGCTATCTAGAGCTCTGGTGGGCAACCAAGAACATACCAGTATCCTGTGTTGCTTTGGGAACTTCTAGGCCCTCCCTGACCAGCAAGTCATAGGAGGTATCCCAAACCTTGGCCTGAAACTTTGTTTTGTTTATTGCCACTTGCTATCCAATCCATGTTAAGTCTTAAAAACAGCTGAATTGATCAATTGAGAAATGAAGCACTTTTTCAAAAATCTGGAAGACTTTGTGTGCAGTTAGCTTAGTCTTCCTTAAATGCTTGCTTGGCTGAACTCAACAGAAAACAATCTAGACTTGCTTTCTTGGTAGAAAGTTGTGAGTTATTGATTTTATTAATATAAAATAGATCCTCATTTCTATTATTTATTTATTTTTCTATGTTTATTCTGCTAAGATGAAGAACTTATGTTTACAAATTAAATTGTCTATAGGATCTGTAATAATATCCATTTATTCATGACCTAAGATTGGTTCTCTCTGTCTCTGTCTCTCTGTCTCTGTCTCTCTGTCTCTCTCCTTTCTCTATACTCTGAATATATTCTCTATTATGTGCTTGGTTTTTGTTTTGTTCATTTCTTTCCTCCAGCTTTCCCTTCTATGATTTGGATAATTATTGTGTGTTCCAACTATTAAGATTGTCAGAGGTGATTTATTAGCTTGCTTATTAGCCTTTCAATTGTCAGAGAATTACTTATTTATGTAATGGTCTCTGCATAACCAGTTTTCCATTCTGGGAATGTTCTGAATTAAGTGAAACGAGTAGCAGTCCCTTGCATCACTTTTCAGAGAGTCCCCAGACAAGTGCAAACAGACAAACACAGATCCTTTCAACAAGGTCTGCTCTGTTCCTGCAGGAACGGGGGGGGGGGGG
>NW_008360331.1:3734346-3742711 GCF_000622305.1 Nannospalax galili | reverse complement strand
CAGAAACACAACACGGGCTTTCTAGAAAACTACTAGGGTGAGAGACAGTTAAAACCCCAGAAACCTATCCTACTGAGTCTACACTGCCTTTTGCTTAACCATTTCCTTGTTTGCTGTAAACTATATCTTTGTTTTCTAGAGTTTGGACAATATGATTCAGAGAGCTTTTGCCTGTTTGGGGGCTCATCTTTCTTTGCAGTTACTTATCTTTTAACTTCTGGTGTTGGATTCCTAGATTTTTTTTTAATCTAAGAACTTATATTTTCTCTACATAGTGTTTTACTTGCATCTTTCAGTTTGTGATGAGAGGTTATTTTCAGCTTGTACAAATCCTTGGGTGTGAGTGGAGTGAAGCATAGCTGTTGTGTTGTGGTGGTGTTTTGTTGTGGTGGTATGGTGGTGTGGTGTTGTGGCAGTGTGGTGGTGTGGTGGTGTGGTGTGTGGCCTGCAGCCTGGATGCTCCTGGACTTAAGAAGTTCTTATTCTCCACTCCGGAAGCCTTCTGGTTCTAAGCCTTCTAAGCTTCAGCTCCAGGTCCCCTCAGGTGTGGTCTTAGGTGATGACAGCTGCCTCACTCAAGGTTTTGGCACTGCATAGGCAATACCTAATTGACATGGGACATGGACCTGACCCTCCGGGCCGGTGCTTAAGCATCAGCTTCAGAGCTCCTCAGTGGAGCTGCCTCACATTGCTGTGGAAATTTTATCACGAACTTCTCCTACACGGCCTTGCTCTCTTCCTTTGCCTCCCTTGCATCCATCTTACCAGTATGCTCCCAGCAGACTAATTTCTATGCTGGTCTTCTCTGGGAATTAAAGCTATGAAAGAAGGCTTTCTGGAGGCAGTAGTGTTCAGTATGAGACAGAAGTAAGTATAAGCAAGAGTATATACAGTAAGTGCCAGCAGCTCGTGAGGCTGCCTGTGTGTGTGTGTGTGTGTGTGTGTGTGTGCGTATGTGGGTGTATCTGTGTGTACATGTGTGTATCTGTGTGTATCCATGTCTGTATCTGTGTGTGTGTCTGTGTCTGTGTGTGTGTGTGCGTGCACGTATGTGTGTGTATCTGTGTGTGTGTATGTATCTGTGTGTGTGTGTGTGTGTGTGTGTGTGTGTGCATCTCTGTGTGTTCTTCACTGGGGTGCTGATGGGGAGGAAGGGTTGTAGAGAAAAAAGCACATTTTGGCTAGACCACAAGCTTCAAAATATCTTATATGGACCCTGGTAAATGTTGGACTTTAATTCCACTAGGAATGCTACAAGGTCCTAGGAACCTCTCTGCTGGATGGGAGTCAAGGATAAGAGAAGAAGCCAGGTGTGGTGGTGTACACTTGTCATCCAAGCACTTCGGACATAGAGGCAGGAGGATCAGGAGTTCAAACAGGCCTGAGCTACCAAAAGACCCTGCCTTACCTCCCTGCCCCAAAGAATACAAGGGGACAAATTTCATTCAAATGATAAAGATACTATCATTTCTTGACGTGCACTAGCACGGAGTCAACAGTAAATGTTTGCCCATAAAAACAATCACTGAGAGATTACAGCTTCTAACTACCCAGTTTCTCATTAGAAGGCCATTTCACTGTTGACTTACCCAGCAGGATTTTGGAAAATGCCTTTACTCTGTTGGGACCTCCCAGGCTTCTCCTCTTATGGCATGCAGGCAAATGGCACCCATAGGGGGAGTTCTGCACACTGTCAGTTTTCAGATATGCAGCCAGATCACGACTGTGCTTTATTAAAGGCATAAATCTGAACTTGTGCTGAATATGTACAAGGGAAATTTGATTTGTGCATCTTTATAACAGAAAACAGTTACCCCACTTTCCAAAGGCAGCCTGCTTACTGTCTCATTAAATGATCAATGCCACAGTGATATTTTTGAATAGGTGACACCAGTGACCGCTGTTTCCTAAATTTTACACACAGCGTACGATATAATCATATATAAAATCTAACATACTACTCACTTTGTAAATTGTCAATAATTCATCAGAAATAAGAATTCTGAATTGGTTACTACAAAATCTGCAACTAAAAATTAAGCTTTCTGGTTTTAAAATGATTCTCTGCAAGTATTGATTGACTGTTAGAGTCAGCTTACATGGCAGAAGGAGAATTAAAGGGAAGAATGGATGAACGTGAATCTATCTACAGGTGCTTCCTTGAGAAGAAAAATATGCTTTTCTAAAGATCTGAGTGAGCACTTCAGAATTTTTACCAGCAGAAGCCAGCCCCATCATTCTGATGGCTTCTTTGACTGAAGGTAACACATTCTATTGCAGAAGACAGTTTTTCAAAAGCAACATTGTAACTCCTTTCTGAACAGAACCCTACCACTGTAATGTATCTGGTAGCAAGGAATGTTTGTGTGTGGAGTGTATGAAAAGAATTGGTAGGCAAAGCCATATTTTGTGGCTCATATCAAGCTCGATAGCTTCTGCAAATATAAAACCTCCATCATTTAGCAGCCCAACACAAGAGAAGTCATGTCTCACAAATGCAAAAACCCAATATTCAGTGAAGATTATTGCATGCACCCACTGAACTTCAAGGAAGGCTGGAAAACGGAATCTGCCAGTGAAGACATTTTCTAGGGTCTCTTCTACTTTCTTTTTAGCTTTCTCTACTTCATGAGCTCTGGTCATCAGAAAGCAACAGCAGGTGCATTGGCCATCCAATCCTGCACAAGCTGTGACTTACTTTTCTAATAATTTGTGCAATGCATTTAGATATGGAAGGTCACATTGCTCTATACTCAGTCTTCTGAATTTAAAAGCATATTACATTCAGTTCAATTTGATAAAAATATTAGCGACCCAAAGGTATTGAGGTATTGCACTAGATTCTGTGGACAGTCCAGCACTGAGAGAAACCAAGGAAGGAGCTTAAGCAGGACAGGAACCTGGAGACAGGAGCTGAAGCACAGACCATGGAAGGTCGCTGCTTACTGGCTTGCTCCCACGTCCTGTGTTCAGCTTGCTTTCTTATACAACCCAGGTCCACCTGCTCAGAGTGCCGCAACCCATAGTGGGATGGGCCTTCCCATATCACTCAATAGTCAAGAAAATGCCTTACAGACATGCCCACAGGCCAATCCAATAGAGGAAATCCCTCAGTTGAGGGTCCCTCTTCCCAGGTATGTCAAGTTGACAATTGAAACTATCCAATACAATAACCATGTAGAAATATTGATTTCATATCAAAAGCATTTGATTTTAAAATGCCCGAGGAGGTCAGAAGTGGGTATCAGGTTTCCTGGAACTGAAGTTACAGACAGTTGTTAGTCATCATGTGAATGCTGGGATTCAAACCCGGGTCCTCTGCAAGAGCAGCCTTGTTTGATTTTAAAGGGGACTCATCTCAACTTTGTCTTTTCAAGGAGGAGTAACACTTTCAAGCAGTGAGACCAGCCTATACCTTTTTTATTAGACAATGTAACACTCTTAAGTCAGGCATTTATTAATCACCTAACCATACTTTCACTATGCATAATTGTCAGCATTCTGTTTCAGCTAGTTGAAGCTTTTTCTTGCTCTCAAGAGCTTGATGTGTCAAACAGCAGTACAGCAGTGGGTGTGTGACCCACACCTTTCTTATCTCAATTCTTTTCTACTTCTTAGGTGCTTCCAAGGCAGAGATGCACTGTTCCTTAGTCTATCTTCAAGCTCTTTGATAAAGTATCAGATATATTTTGGATCCTCATATGCAACAACACCTTGAAATAGAAAGAAACTAAACCCTAAGTCCTTGCCACCGTTGTGTGACCCAAAAGATGCAGCCAGCTCAGTGTCTCATTTCCACAGGTGTGAATTAAATGTTGGGCTAATGATTCATTCAGATCCTTGTTTCCCATTTGGTCAGGCTATCATTCCAACACACTCTATACTGTTAAATTGTTACTGTTGAAATGGGAGAAAGAGCGTTCCCAAGAGGGTTCTTAGTCTCATAAAAGAATTTGAAAATGGGCCCAGTGGATAATTTTATTAGAATTTTAAGGAATATACTCAAGGCAGGTGAGCTGGGTAATCTCGCTAGCTGCCTTAGACGAGAATGGAGGGGAGAAGGAAAAAAGCCAGGAAGCCATTCAGGTTTAGAGCCTGCATGGAGGTCAGACACATGGCTGTCAGCCACATGGCTGGGAGAAGGAAGCTTTGCAGAAAAAGTAAAGAAATACAAGATGCTAAGGCAGCCCAAAGTGTTAAAGAAAGCACATTTAGAAAAAGGATATGAACAAAAGGAGAGATTATACTTTTCTGAAAGATTCAGAAAAGTGGGAAGACTCATAGAGACCTCCATGTCTGTGGCTGGGTCCAGAAGCACTGCCCAAGGAAACAGGATTCCAGGTAGGAAACATTTACCATCTCATTAATGCACTAGGTACTCCACCCATCTATTTACCATAACTTTGCCTGAGTCCAGCTCCAGCTCAGTCCGGCGCCTGAAGGGGTGAAGGTAACTGTGGCGGTCGAAATGACTATACCAGAAACCACAATTGCAGTTCTAGTAGAGGCTGTTGACTGACCCGCTGGGGGAGGTCAGCCCGAATATCTTCTTTCTTTTTCTACTTCCCGCTCTACTTCTGAAAAAACAGCCTTCTACAACCTTTATTTATAATTAGAAAGCTTACAATAGCAGTAAAGCATCAGACCATAAATCAAACCATGAGTTTGCACAGTATTTCTCAGTGTACAATAATTTTCAATAATCACAGTAAAAGGAAAGTACAAAGTTCAATGATTAACCTTTCCTTAACATAGCCAAGCAATGTCTTCATTGTTTTCTTGCGGTTTCTGTTTTACCATAGAAGTGTAAGATAGCCTGGCCCCATTTGCCCTTTAATTCTTTTTTTTTTTATAAAAAAAAAGTTAAAGACAGCCTCCCCCATTTTGCCCTTTAATTCTTTGAATTTAATATTTACAGGCAGGCATGTATATTTGAGAGAATTATTTTTCTCATGGGAATGGGAATGACCAACTCTTTATTTACTGTCTAACCAATATTCCAATTTATCTTATCTTTTTCCTCTCCCTTTTGCTATTTCTTCCTGAATGTTTTGTACTCTTTGAGTCATGTAATTATTTTCTCTATTTCAATACCCTTTATTATTTTGTTGCCATTTTTCTTTAAGGGCTTTTTGAATCACTTTTAGTCTCTGTAAAAGAATAGGCAATTTTTCTTCAGAGGTCATGCACCACCAGCTTTTTACTCACCTAGCTAATCTTTCTGTCCAAGAAGGAGTTTCCCTAAGCCAAGTAGTTTTTCCTTATACCAAACTTTAGTCTCAATAGTGTCTCATTTAGGGTTAAAGTCATAAACTCCTATAAAAGGCAGCAGGGCTTCTATTGCATGCTATCTTTTCCTTTTGGGGGAAACCAAGCCTCATTATTAATCACAAATGCAGGTCCAAATGAGATCGTAGTCATAGGAGGAAGTTGTCTATCTTATTACTTTCATTTTGTTTCAGTAACATAATAATTCTCCTAAAGGCAGAGCTTTTCCCGGTTTAGTTTCCCATTCCATCATCAGAGTTGGTTATCAGAATACTTAAAGAAGAGAAGGTTATACAAATTACAAAAACCAGGAGTAACTGGGGAAGGGATATCCACCAAAAGGACAGCGGTCATCGGCTTTCGGCTGGGACTTTGTCAAACAGGACTCTTGCCAAGAACCACGGAACTCTTGGAGCCAGCATAACCTAAGGTGAATCTGCCTTCCAACAGATAGAGATTTTATAGTCTTGACCAGTTAAACTTACCGGGATATCTGCTACTCTAACACGATAGTTTAGATCCAAGGGCCTAAGGGTTAAAGGCTTAGTTGGCAGCCTTTGGCCCTACTGGGAGGTAGGAGGTGGGGTTCAAGGCCAGAAAGTTAGGTCACTGGGGGTATGTCATTGGGGATACTGGGACCCTGCCCCTTTCTCCCTTTCTTTGAAGCCACCAGAAGGCAAATGTTTCCTTTGGCCTGTGCTCCCATCACAGTGTGCTATCTTACCACAGGCCCAAATGTTAAGTAGCCCAAATGTTTGCAGACTGAAACCTCTCAGTTAATGAGCTGAAAGAAGCCTTTCTTCCCTTAACTTGGTTTATTTCAGATAATTTTCCACCGGGATAGAAAGCTGACCAAAACAATTATCTGTGAAGGACGAGATTAAGGCTAGTTCAACGCTGGTCCTTTCCTTATTTAGATGAATATTGAAATATGTATTTGGATAATACATTATTTGGAATTCAGTTTTGTTTATAAATTCTATTTGTTCTTTAGCCTTTTCTGTGTTATATATTATTTTTTATTCCCTTAAGTTTAAATTACCAACTACCTGGAACCTATTCCACAAGCTACATGGGACTTGTCCAGTTCTCATGTTTGGCAAAATTCTACTGTGAAAGATAATAATGCACTAAAAATAGGATTGGTTTTAGGAATTCTTCCAAGTTTGGATCTTCGGCAGGACTGGACTTCTACTGGAAATAAAATTAGCCAAAACTCTAGCTCAAAATCGTTTGAAAGACAAAGCTATGGGAATTGCTCTAACGTATTCAAGGTGGCCATATACTTTGAGTACAGTTAATAATAAGTTCGCTGGAAAAAATGAGGAGGACTTTGGCAGATTATCAGAGTTCAACAAAATCACGTTCATGTGCATCCAAGACTACCATTTTCAAAATAAATTAGTAGCTTTTACATTTCCCATTTCATTTGGAATGTTAACTTTGGGAGTGTGGGAGGCATTTTTCATTATCACAGAGAAGGAGACAATACATTTTGCCTCCCACGTTCAGTGTGTTTCCTCATTATTTTATCTTAGAGTCTGAAACTCATAGTTGCTTCCTGCAAAGCGAAAGGCCACCCAGGCACTGAAATGGAAGGAGTATGCAGAGGAAGTTGTGGTACAATTTGACTATAGTTTCTGAGAGCCTTCTCTCCTGTATCATCATGTATGCATAAGCACATGGAGGCCAGAGGTAGAAACTGGATGTCTTCCTCAATCACTCTTCACTTTCTTTTTTGAGACAGGGTCTCTCTCCCTGTAGCCCCAGCTGTCCTGGTACTCGCTATGTAGACCAGGCTGGCCTTGAATTCATAGAGATCCATCTGCCTCTGCTTCCTGAGTTCTGGGATTAAAGGCGTGCACTACCACACCTGGCTATTTAATTTTTTCTACGGAGACAGTGTCATACTGTGTAGCCCACAATGTCTTTGAACTCAGGATGTAGCCCAGCCTGGTCTTGTAGTTGAAACCCTCCTGCCTTAGCCTCTCAAGCCTCCTGAGTGCTGTGTTAAAAGTTTGAGCCTCATCCAGCACCTCCCCTGCATTCTTTGAAAGTGTTAAGTAACATTTGCTTGATCATCAATGAGACAGATGCCCTACCCATCAAACTTGGCCTTCAGGAGTTCGAAAGCAGATCTCTGTTTTTCTCAGAGTGATTTTGGGTCAAAAGTGACAAAAGATGCTTCATTGGTCTTCCAAATATAGAAAAATGAACGCAAACAGTCCATACCTTAAAAGTTTTCTCACTAAGCCAGTCACATTTAAAGCTTGTGGAAAACACTTGATTTTCATAACACAATAAAAAACGTTCCTTTCTATTCAAGAGTTATATGACTCCTCACAGTTCTTTTCAACTAAGGATGTCATTTTAGAATCACCTGTGACATATTTTTAAAAGATACATCCTCTCTTCTCAAAGGACTCGGTTTTCTTCTCCAAGAATCTAGCGCATTCTTGCCTGGGGTGTGTGGCCTGGGTGGAATCTGCCACTGTGATCAATAGGTACTTGTGAGTGGGTGTGTCTCCTGGATATTGAGGTGAGAAAAGGTTGAGGAACACAGCTCCACAGTGAGCAGCATTTCCCAACCTTGTCCAGAGATCTTGGGGGATTCACAGAGTTAGTACTGGAGACCTGTATGCAATGTTCATTACTTTTTTAAAGCAGCCTTATGGAAACTATATATCTATTAATAAGGAAGCTGTTCCAGCTGCTGGCTGAAACCCAACTCCTGTCTTCAAGTGAAAATTATGTCAGCTCATAATGATAATCTCCCGACTGCAAAGTTCTCTGATGAACTGTTACATGTTTGCCGTTGAGTGGAAGCAAAAAAACAAATTTCTACTTAATTAAGTCTAGTCATTGAATAGATGTAACACTTCAAAACAAGCTACTAGAAGAAAAATTATTAAAAGGTCATTTAGCATGTAAAGGTTTGGAAACCACCCTGGGCTTCAAACGAGATAGGACTGAGCAATAGGGGAAATATATTTCTCTTTAATCAATGATTATTTTCTTAACTTACACATGTATTGAACTGCACACATATGCTTATATGCTGTTCTAAAATGGAACTTAAGATAGAACAACAAATACA
>NW_008360331.1:3707914-3734265 GCF_000622305.1 Nannospalax galili | reverse complement strand
CTCTGCCTCCTGAGTGCTGGGATTAAAGGTGTGTACCACCATGCCTGGCAACAAATATGTTAAGATTATATTTCTAAATTTCTAAATGCTGACTGTGATCGCTTATTAATTATGATCTTTTAAAATTATGCATGTCTTATTTACTTTCAGTAAATTTGAATTCCACACCCTGTTCTTCCTGGGATGGGTGCTGTGGGTGTGAGGCTGTGGGAGGCTTAACTTCAGAGTATCTCTCCATAAAATTAGTATCATAAGTCAGCTTTGGGTCTTACATAAGGCATGAATATTTATCCTTAAAAGTATATCTACACATTTAAGTTTAATTAATATAGTTTTTGCTATTTTTCTGCACAGGGGCTTACATATCAAAGTCTGAACATTGATTTCTCTCTTTCTGTTATAGAAATTGCAAGAATTTCCTCCAGAAAATCATCAATAGGACAGTTGTTAAGATAAGGAAATCGTAGAGGACTTGGAAGCTGCTACCATCGACTTTGGGAGAAAAGGGTTTATTTGTCCCTTTTTAAATCTGTCTTCCTCCTAATTCCAACTAAAATCTGAGGAGAGGCATACCTGTATTTAAAGCACATAAGAGGTAGAGATGGGAGGATCAGGAATTCAAGGTCATTCTTGGCTGTGTAACAAATTGGAGGCCAGCCTGGGCTTTATGAGACCCAGTTTCAAAAACAAATGGAAAATTGGAGGAGAAAACAGAGCCTTATGAAATGACTCGGAGGCCCATAGGCACTCAAGGTGACAGAGTTCAAGATGGACCGTTTCTAGGATCTGTTGTTTAGATCACCAAGGTGCCAGTCAGAAAACAATGAAAGTTGAACTGATAATAGAAAAAAAAAACACCATCTAATTCAGAAAGTACCAAGTGTTCTAGAAGAAGTCTGCTTTAAAAAATAACAGCCTTTAAGCTCTTGTGATTCCCGGTCATTCTTTGAAGAGGCTTGAACAGAGAGCAAAAATACATGATGAGAACCAACTCTAATTCATTCATGTACTTATTAAATTATTTTGGAACTTTTGGGTTTTATTAACTTGTATTCTTTTCATTGTCTATAGGAGAGACATTAATGAAATTTTAACAAGAGAGAGCTGGGTAAAGAAAAAGAGAAAAGAAGTGAAGACCGTCAAGCATTTGAATGATGCAAAAATGTTATACGGAGTCATCATTTTGAAGTTTCTTCCTGTATAGCTCTGCCTGTTTCCGTGGACAAGTTTGATATGGGCTCCTCACTAGGTGTATAATGTCCTTACTCTACTTGGATGTATTCTGCCTGGGCAGTGGAGGCAGGGACTCAGCACTGACTTGATCTATACCCTTTATTCTGGAGTGTGGTGCGGAACCTCATAACAAACTTAGGAAGAGAGCTGTTCAGGTTTGTATAGGCTCTAAGAGTTGGACTCACAGTCAGTTGTCTTAGGAACAGTTGGAGGGGAATTCCGAGATTGCTGCTGTTTTGTCCACAGCTCCAAAATGGTACCCACCCTGCTTTAAACTCAGTGATGTTGTTTTCCTTGATTTCCCCCCTTCTCATCACTGTGTTTAGACTTCTCAACCATTGCAAGCAGGTTGAAAAGATGATAAACTTGAATTAGGAACATGAGTGTTTGTGTGAAAATAAAACTTGTAGGAGACAGGTTGATGATCCTAACGCCACTTTCTGAATTTGCCAGTGTGTTTGTACAGGGCTCTGCCTCTGGTTATAAGGTCTGGCCTTTTCTGCAAAGAGCAGGACTCCTCTGTCAGAAGACAGGCTTGCAGAGCAGACTCTGATAGCCTTGGGTGGGGCCTTTAACAGCTGAACTTCAGTGGCACTCTATCATCATTTCTTCCTTTTCCCTTTCATGCAGGCAGCCTCGTCTTGTCGGCTGAGGTCTTCATCCCCTTCACCAGCCCTGGTCACTTCCTCACAGACGTTTTCTCTAGCAAGTTAGATTCCTGCAGTCTTCCTCTGCTTTAGTATCTGCTCAGCCTAAGCTCATGCAGTAAGGAAGCTGGCTTGCCAGGCTTTCAGCTTAAATGTGAATGGAAATAACACTGGAAAAAATGAAGGATGAAAGGCAGACATTCAAACACCGTTCCACCCTGTGCGTGGCTCTCCTGCGTCTTCTCAAATCATGTCTCTACCCAGCTCTATAGCAGAGGTTGGTCAATGTTTTCCAGAGGGGGAATAACAAATGTTTTAACTTTGTGGACAGTGTGGTGTTTGTGCAACTGCCCAGCTCTGCCACCGTAGTGCAAAGGCGCCCATTGGTTACTCCATAATGAATGCACATGGCCTCGTTATGATAAAACTTATTTAGAAAACAGGTGGCAGCCCTCAGGCTGTAGTTACTGATTCCTGGTCTCTCAGGGTCGCACTTCTTTCAGTTGACTGAATCATTTATGCAGGCACCTGCAAACTGTGATCACTGAAGCTGAAAAGAGCAGGAGGGCTTGTGTTCTGCAGTGGCGTCAGCCACATTAGAAACGCTTCGCTCTGCGGTCTGCGTTTGAGGTGCTCTTTTCCCTGGACCTGTATCCCACGGTGCCCACAGTCCAACACCCTTCCGTTTTGCTTACAAACTGCTCAGTCCCCCACTTCCCATTCTACACAGCGAGGCTTCATTTTTCTTGTTGCTGTAAAATTTAAAAACTGAAATTTAACAAGAGGATGTCTGCATCTTACAAAAGCTTCTAGCAACTACAGTAAGAGTCACCATGGCAACGCACATTTTTGGGGGGATTAAAGCATTTTGAAGTGGGAACTGATGGGGAAAAAATGATGTATGCAGCCAACCGAGATTTTCACTGTAGTCAGAAAAATACCCTGGAGATTTCCCAGAGGTGTAAGGGTTGAGAAAAAAGAAGCCGCGCTCAGAAAGGCCTTCCGACTCAAAACAAATCCAGGTAGGAGGTCAGTCAATGAAGCAGCGGAATACTCGGAATACTCGGACTGCCCCAGTGAGCTTTACTGTCAGGCAACTGTTTACTTTGTAATTAGTGTTTTATATGCTTTCCTTCGTCCTTGCTAAGACATTACATTTAGTTTGCACTCTTTTTCAAGGCCAGATTTAGGAAAGGGCACTGGCTTACGTTTGGCACTTGTTCTAAACATAAGATGAAAAGACCTTAATTCTTGGACAACAGTGCAGGATGGTGACAGCATCCCAGGTGCTCCCGGCCTCTTGCAAGGGACCTGAGTTTTGAATGGATGTCCAAGCCAACCCTTTCCTTCTCCATGCTTCACCCTATGTCTTTTTCCCTTCCTTCAGTCCTATTCCTTGTTCTTAAGGACTGAGAACCTCTAAGTAGTAAAGCTTTGTGTAGAAAGCCCATTCAAGTTGGCAACAGTATGCAATATTTTTAAGGAAGTGCCTGCAGTTGTAAGGGTTAAAATTAGCCATAACAAAGAATGAAATTAACATAAGCCATCAGTGGTGATGACAGTTATGAAGAGGGGCAATGAGGATGATCACAATGACTGCTAAAATGATCATGAAATGTGGATCATCTTACTTTTCCCAGTATCCTGTAGTCAACTTAGAATCAGAGCTCAATTGTAACTAAATAATTCTATCAAGCTCATAAAGTCAATAATTCATAAAGCTGAAACTGATAAGTAATCTCTTGACTCTAAAGAGGTTAGGAACCAGGGATCTGGAGCCAGATGATCAGGATTTCAATTCTGGTTCTGTCTCTCATGTAATAAGCAGCTTTTTGTCTCCTCTGCCCCATACAGTCACTAGAAGGGCGAAATGAACAGTGTTTGGATGATACACAGAGCCGTGTTTGGAGTAAGTCCTTTATTAGCATTTATAATAAATAAGCACATAAATAAGGCTTATTTTCTATCTACCTACAAAGTACAGATATTAACAGGACCCACCCATTTGACCCAACCAAGGTATAGGTGAGGATCTTACCTGCAATTTATTAAGGCCCTGATTTCTGTTAATGATTATGATTTTATTACAATGTATTATCTTCTTACGTGTACTGGAAATACAAACAAATATATTAATGAAAACTGAAACAGACTTGTACAGATAATCTATACAATATTTCAAAAATGTTAGGACATTTTTTATTTAAAGATTATGTGTCACTGACTAAATAATAATTTTAACCAAATTTAATTAATGTGTCTTCTTATAGAGATACATCTTGTTCAGCCATTGTACAACCTGAGGCTGATGGGCAGTGAGCTGAAAAGACAGTCAAGCCAACATTGGCCAAGGTATTAAATGGGATTTTCCTTAAGTGCTGGATACCAGTTTTCTAAAACTGCTGAATTATGTCAGAGGTCTTGCAGTGCAGAGCATTTCTGCACATGAAGGGGGCAAAACACATCCTGTATGGCTTACTAAAAACAGACCCAGAGGAAATTCCTACAGCCTACAGGCACATTTGCATGTAATGGACGCAACTGCCCTCAAGCTGCAGGCATGAATGAATACACCAGCCCACAATCACAGTGACCTGGGACAGACGCAGTGATCTGGGACGGACGCAATGATCTGGGACGGATGTAGGGCCGCATCCAGCACTTGTCTTTTCTTTCCTTCAGTTCTGGATTTTCCAGTTCTTTCATTTTTGTTTTGTGGCAGGTTCTCACTGTGTAGCTCAGGCTTGCCTCAAACTCACAATTCTTCTACCTCAGCTCCTTGAGGGTTGGGATTACAAGCATGCACAATTGTGTCTGGCTCCTTAGCTCTGGACTTTTCTGTGTTCTACCAGTTAGCTATACTTCTTACAGTCAGTTATGCGTGCAGGCTGCTTTTCTGTAGACAGCATTGCTTGTCAACCCTTGGGTAACTTCTTTTGTCTTTCTGTAAATAAGCATCAATTCTTTAAGGGGCCCCTGTGATGTCCTGAATGGGATCAGACCTTTTTGAGTTATGCTCCTGGTGTGTCCTGTTTTCCTCTCCTGTCACAACCATCTCTTAGAGTTATGTCCCTTTTTTCTTTTTAAAAATATTTTATTGAACTTCTGAGAATTTCATGCAGCATATTTTGATCATATTCAGACCTCTTCCCCTATCTGCAGTTCCTTGCTACCTTCCACCCAATTTCACTTCTTCTAATTTTTAAATGTTTATTGAGGTTTAATTTATGTTCCCAAATGCCCTTCAGTATGGGCTCATCCCCCAGAGGACCCTGGTCAGCTTACACAACATCACACACTTAAAGGAAACTGACTCTCCTGCCAGCTGCTATCAGTTGCCAATAGTAACCCAGCTAGGGTGGGACTTCTTCCCCTTGTCCCCACTTTTATGCTGGAATTTTGTCTGAAATGAGCTTGTGTTAGGTCTTGTGCATGCTGTCGCCATTGCTGTGTGTTCATATGAGTAACTGACCAGCTGTCTAGAGAACATTGCTTCCTTATGATCATCTACTAGCTCTGGCTCTTATAATCTTTCTGGTTCCTCTTCTGCAATGATTTTTGAGCATTGAGAGTCAGGGGTTTGATATAGGCATCCCATTCAGGGCTAAGCACTCTGCCATCTCTTATTTTCTGCATGATGACCAATTGTGAGTCTCTGTAAATTGCCATCTGATGGTACAAAAAACTTATCTGGTGAGAGTTGAGAGATACATTAATCTACAACAGTCATTAGGAGCTTCAATAGTACTGTGTCTATTCATCAGCTTGATAGTAGTAGATTGCCCCCTTTGGTCTATGACCTGTCTAACCACAAGTTCCTAGGCCTGATTTCAGTGTCAGGTATGGGCTCTACCTTGTGAAGCAGGCAGATCTTAAATCTAATTAGAAAGTTGTTGGTTACTCTTATGATATTCATACCACTGTTGCACCTGTGGGCATTTCTTACCAGATAAGTTGTTATTGTAGCTCACAAGGTTCACAGCTGGGCAAGGTTGATGATTACTTTCTCTTCCAGCATCATGCAGAACACCTTCCATCACTACAAAAGCTCACCAGTAGAGATGAAGCTTTGTGGCCAGTACAAGCTTGATTTCTCCTTATTTGTTTGATGACTCATATATGTATTGTCTTTAACAATAGGGTCTTACTGTCAGGTTCTGTTGGGTAACCAAGAGCAGGGGCAGTAGTCAGTATTGTTTGATAGTCTATGAGACCCCTGGTCAACAGCTTTAAAAGAGGGAGTCCGTTCTTGGCATTGGATTTTTATTTTCTAGTGTCTGGTAGGGGTGATGTCCGATTGCTACAGAGTAACCCCTATTTCAAACTCTTTAAATTGTATATGTGTATACTTTAGGATCATCTATAGTGGTAGATTTCCATATTACTTTTCAAAAAGGCCTTTATTCTCCGTACATTGGCCAACTGTGGGTCTCTGTGTTAGTCATCACCGTTGCATGAGGAAGCATCTCTGGTGAGAACTGAGAGATGCATTAATCTATTAGTATAACAATACATTATTAGGAGTAGGTTTAATACTTTAATACCATGAAGAACAGTAGCAGTAGGTTCTCCCTGGTGGCCTGTGACCTGTCTAGCCCCAGGTTCCTGATATCAGTGTAAGGTCACAACAATAGTGACAGCATGCACAAATATAAGTAAGCTCAAGCCAGAAAAAAAAAAATCTCAGCATAGAAGTAGGGAAGTAGATAGGAAACTCCAACCCTAGCTAAGGAAACAATGGCAACTGATAGCTGCTCTGAGGGGGAAAGTCGGTCCTCTTTAAGGGCAAGACTCTGGGTAAGTTAACCAAGCCCCTGTGTATGGACCCTCATCAAAGAAAACTTAGGTATACAAATTTGATTCAATAGACCTTAAAAATCTAGTATATCTATATGTATGTATGTATGTATGTATGTATGTATCTATCTATCTATCTATCTATCTATCTATCTATCACCTATCTATCTTTCATCTATTTATCATCTATCATCTAATTATATCTATCATCATCTATATCTATCATCTATCTATATCTATCATCTATCTATCATCTATCATCTATCTATGTAATGAGTACATGAAATTGGGATTGGGTGGGTGTTGGTAAGGATGGGTATAGATAGATGAAGGGGTCTAAATATGAACAAAATATATGAAATTCACAAAAATTTAATAAAAGTTTTTAAAAAGACCTTTACTGTTAGTTATCCCTCCCCATACTCCCGCCTCTTCCTTGCCTCCCATTCCCCACCCCAGTTAACCCTTCCTACTCCATTATTCCCCTTTCCCTATTTATATCATTGTGTTCTATCTCCCCCCCATGAATCACACCCTCCTCCATGGCCTCTTACTAATTTTCTTACAACTCTATATTTTTCAATTGAAATACACACATCTGAAGATTCAAAGATAGCATCCACTTATGAAAGACAACACACAGTGTCTGTTTTTCTGCATCTGGGTCACCTTACTCAGGATGATTATTCCTAGTTCCATCCATTCACCTGTGAATTTCATAGTTTAATTTTTTCTTGTCTTTTGGTTGTGAGCCTGAGCCTTTAATGGCTGTGCTGGCTCTCCAGCCCTATAGTTTCATTTTTTTCTTAACAGCTGAATAATAATCTATTGTGTAAAGGTACCGTACTTTCATTATGTATTCATCAGTTGATGGAAATTTTGGTTGTCTCCATTTCTTGGCTATTGTGAATAGAGAAGCAATGACCATGGATGAGCGGGTTTCTCTGTAGTATAATATGGGGTCCTTTTGGTATATGCCCAAGCATGGTAAGGATGGTTCGTGTAGTTCTAGATTTTTGAGGAGCTTCCACACTGATTTCCATAGTGACTGTACCAGTTTGCATTCCCACCAGTGGTGAATAATTATTTGCCTTTTCCCACATCTTCATCAGCATTTGTTGTTTGTATTTTGGATCTTGACAGTTTTGTCTGGGGTATGATAAAATCTTAAAGTAGTCTTAATTTTTATTTCTCTGATGGCTAAACATGTTGAACATTTAAAAATATTCTTCGACCTTTTGCATTCATCTTTTGAGAAATCCTTGTTTATCTCCTTGCCCCAATTTTTAATTGCATGGTTTGTTTTATGATGTTTAGTTTTTTAGTTCTTTGTATATTCTTGATATTAACCCTTTGTTAGATGTATGTGTATCTGGTAAAATATTTTTCTCATTCTGTAGGCTGGCTCCTCACTGAATGATGGTGTTCTTTGATGTACAGAAGCCTTCTGGCTTCCCAAGTTTCCAGTTGACAACTGTACTTAATGGCTGTGCGTTAGGAGTCCTGTTCAGAAAGTCCTTTCCCATCCCTATAAATTACAGCATATTCCCTACTTTCCACTGTGTCAGATTCAGGGTATCAGGTCTTATAGTGAGGCTCTTGCTCCACTTGGAGTTGAGTTTTATGCGTGGTCACAGATAGGGATGTAGTTTCATTCTCCTGTGTGTAGGTATCCAGTTTGACCAATACCATTTGTTGAAGAGTCCGTCTTTTCTCCAATGTGTATTTTTGGACTCTTTGTTAAAAATTAGGTAGCTATATGTATGTGGATTTAAATCTGGGTCCTCAGTTTATTCCATTGATAATGTGTTTTTTATTCCAGTACCATACTGTTTTTATTACTATAGATCTGTAGTATAATTTGAAATCAAGAATGATGATTCCTCCAACAGTTCTTTAATTGTTCAGGATGCTTGGACATCCCTTTCTTTTGAGTTTTGAAATGTTTTTCTTTCAAACTCTTGCTCTCTCAATGTGGCACCTAATTGTGTTTATACACAATTATTATGATCCTGAGACTACAAAAATACCATAAATTTTATATAGCCAAATTCCTTTATTTGATGTCCATAGAGGAAGACAGGGCTCATTTAAAGCTTATGTGAACAGTTGTAAAAGAGAGTAGTGATCCTCCAGTGAAAGGTCTTAGTCTGAGCACCAAGGGAGTCGGAATTCCTACTATGCACATATAAATACACCATGTTTAAATATGTCTGCTTGGACTGAACTGGGAGAGGATATAAAGGGAAAAAGGGAGTTTTATAAACCTATACAATAGACTTTGTTAACCATGCTATAATATCATTTATAAAAGGAAATTATTTTTAACTATTGTGATTATTACTTGTTGTGTGTATGCACACATGTGTGCATGTGATGGCCAGAAGAGGGTTCCAGATCTCCTGGAGCTGGAGATACAGGGTGAGCCACCTAATATGGGTACTAGAAACTGAATTCTGATCCTCTGAAAGAGCAGCAAGTGCTTTTAAGCACTTTTTCTCCAACCCTGGGAAATAAGAAAAATGAGAAAAGCAGCTAATTTTACTTAATTTTTAAATTTATAGAGTTATAGATCATATACTATGAACAATGTAACTCTCAAACCACAAAGTCATATATATCTACATCTATAGCTCTCTCTATATATCTTCTTAAGTCACTTAAGCACCTCTGTCATTACACCTCTACTATCTAGCCTGTCTTGAATGTATAAACTCTAACTTTGCTTCAGTCATTCTGGAAATTATTTCTGTGCTATAAGTCAAGACCCAGTCTAGACATAAGTAGAGGTCTCTGAAAATTTACATAGCTGCAAGGTCAATGGTGCTAGTGATAGAGCTATGCCTTCACAAAATGCATATGGTAACATCTTAAAAATACCTCATAGTCCAGAATGTATTTGGAGATGGAGTCCTTAAAAAGATGCTAAGCTCACATGAGATTGTTATATGGGTCCTAATTCAATCTGGCTTGTGTCTTACAAGGAGGAAAGATTGCAAGGAGTCAGCTTTTGTGGTACATTCTTATATTCCTTGCTACTTAGAAGGCTGAGGCAAGAGGATGGCAAATTCAAGGATTACCAGGGTACAAAGTATGTTCAAGGCCAGCCTAGGCAACTTAATAAGATCCTATCCCAAAATAAAAAGTAAAAATGGGGCTGGAGATATAGCTTAGTGGCAGAGTGCTCATATAGCATGTGTGAGGCCCTGTGTTTAATCCCCAGGGTGTGCCAGTGTATGTGTGTGTGTGTGTGTGTGTGTGTGTGTGTGAGAGAGAGAGAGAGAGAGAGAGAGAGAGAGAGAGAGAGAGAGAGAGAGAGAGAGAGAGAAAGAGAAAGAGAAAGGGCCAGGTAGCCATTTGCAAGTTAAGAGGAGGAAACGGCCTCAGAGCCTCTAGACTTGTGGGAAATTAAATTTCTGTCGGTTAAGTCACTGAATTTGCATTTTGTGATGACAGTGGAAGCTAACTAATACAGCATCTTAATAAGGGGATTTAGCTAATTACAAATGAAGAAGAGTGGGCTTGAATGCTTTAAATAATTTACAGATACAGTTGTAATTAGCTAATGTTGTTCAGGAAGTCCTGGAGAAATGAAATCCTCTCGACCCCAAACCATAGCTCTCTTTCCCCCAAGGGATTTAAGGAATGAATGTGTGCCAAAGTGCTACAGCAACTGTCTGCTTTCAGCATAGCCTGTGTTGAATTCCACCAGAGGAACCTGGCTTGCTGGCCTGAAGAGGAGGAGGCCTGATTTCACACCTGCCTTAGGCAGCAGCTGCTTCTGGAAGAGGGCAGTTCTCAGAAGAGCAGAAAACATCATTCTGGGCAACTTCGTGCTCTTATCTCTTCTTAGTAAATCTAGACCATGTATATTTCCCCCAAAGTCATCTATTTCGTTCAAATGTTCACATTTTTAGTACGAAATTATAATTTTCTTTTCTAATTAAAATGAAAATGCTGTATTGATCGTTAGCTGTTTGTTTTTTATTGTTTTGTCTGTTGTCTACTTCTTATTTTATCCGTATTTCTTGCTTTCCCAAAAGAGACTTCACTTTTCCGGTGAAGCTGGTTCCCTTGGCTGGCTTTGGACTCTGGCACTCGCTGCTCCTGCTGCTACTGAATTCTTCTATGTTTCTCTTAATGGTTTCTGTGTCACTGAGACCACAGAGTTTTCTACACCCCATGGTCTTGATGTTCGTGAAACATGAGGCTTACACCTGTGTCTTTTCAAAGACTCTGTTATCATACTGTGTCCTGTCCTATAGCTTTGCTTCCTATAGTCTACATCCCAAGTTTGTGGTTTACTCCTTCTTCAGGGAAATAGACCTACACCTGCTGTTTATATGCAGAGCATATGGGTTGCCTTTGATCTCATACTCCATCCACTTGAGTTTCCTGTTCAATAATCTCACATATGTGGTAAGAAAGGAAATTAGTGTGTTTAATTTTGGCATTTGTGAGGCTTTAATCTAACTTCACCCCACTGAGGTTCAATCTTGTGACACTGTTGAAAACTTCCCCTTTCCAACCTCCTTCCTTAACTTGAACAAGTGTGGGAGAGGAAAAAAGTAGTCCTCAGAATATTCTAGTCTGGGGACTTTAAAAAAATTCTATACTGAAGAATGCTTCTACATTCTGACCAGTTGTTTTCTGAGGATTGTAAGCTCTATATGAATATAGAAAGAGATGTGATACCCCCGGGAAGGTGGTGGGGCACCATCTTGCTTGCCTCGGATGAGGTGGCAGAATCCACAGGTGACAGCTAGTTGGTTCGCATTTTCTGAATGGGACAAGCAGGGAGAAAACCAAGTGTGTTTTCCTCCCTGCTATGCTGTTGTCAACAGGCTTTCTTTGCAGACGCAAAGACATTGCCTAGCGACATTTCACCTTTAGTCTCATTTTATGTAATTTTAGACATTGTTTTACCCTTTTCTCTGATTTCCTCTGTAGGTAGTAACTATTATTTTATGTTTGGCCTACCCATAGTATCTAGAATATTCTAAGGGCTCAGAAAATAATTTACTTAATAAGTACATAATTATTACAATTGCTGCATTAGCAGGGCATTATGAAAACTGAATTAGGAAAACTTTTGGAAAAAATTATGCTTCTTTATTTTGATTAGTTTCATTAGATCTTCATTTTAAATTTTCTTTCTCACTTGGTAATATTTCTATAACATAACAAAGGATAATGACTTTATTGGGAAACTTTGACCTAAGTGAAGTTGTCATAAGTTCTCTCAGTCATCCCACAGACTGAGTGCTTATTACAGATGGCATGTGTCATGGATGAATTCTTTCCTGCCCTATAGATGGAGAGGTTTGGCAGTTATTATATATTATGAAATAGTTACAAGGCTTTATGAGATCTATGACACTTATATAAAAGTGTGAAATGCGATACAAAAGGAATGACATTTAAGATATATTATGAATCTTTGAAGAAAACCACCAGGATTAAGAGTTACAGGGAACAGAGCTGCAAAAGAAGGGGGTGTTTCTGAAAAAGATATTAATGCTCAGAATTTGGAGTAGTTAAAGAATGGCATGTGAGTGAAAAGAGAGGGGAGAAGGGGCTGAGGAGATGGTTCAGTTGGTAAAGTGCTTGCCATAAACTCAGGAGGTCCTGAGCTTAGATCCCCAGCACACACATACACACACACACACACACACACACACACACACACACACACACACACACACATACACACACACACATGTGGGTGGACAATAGCTAGAAGGAATTTGAAAATATAGTTACCTATGGATTGCTGAGGATAGCTGTGTCTTAGAATGTGTGGATTGTGCTTGATTCAGAATACATAAGGCAGAGTGATAATGACCAGGGAAGCTACGTTAAGTATGAGGGGAACACATGGAAAAGGTTGTGTGAGTGGAAAACACTTTCTTGAGAAAATGGATTGAAAATGCAGTGAATAGTTCAGAAAGTACTGTTACTATGTACCTGTAGGAAGAGGGCTCTGTGTGTGTGTATGTGTGTGTGTGTGTGTATGTGTGTGTGGTTGTAAATGCACTTAAGCTTTAGTATCTGCTGGAGTATCTGCTGGAGTCATAGCTTAAAACACTGGTTCAAATCCAAGAGAAGAAAAGCACTGATAAAATTAAAGTATAAACTAAGTGCTTAAGAATTATGACAGAATGAATGCTGTTGGGAAACTTTATTACAGATTTTCAAGGACCCTGAGCTGATGCTCAGAGCAGGGATATGCTGGATGAGTCAATAACATCTACAGTACCTATAATGCTGGGAACCTGCTATTAAGCCAGGGATTTAGGGGACAGGGATAAGGCGGATTTGAAGACTGCAATGGTAATAATGTTTGATGAAAATAATAAAGAAATGATTTTCATTCTAATTCCAAAATACAGATTTTATTTCTAAAAATTCTTGTATGATTAGCCATCATGATTAGCCTGAAATTCTATTCTTTTGTTCAAAATCAGATTCCACCTTAATCTTGATTCATGTCTTTCCAATATTCTCCTTGGCTGACTTGAAATTCTCTGAACTTTTATTTTCATGCTGTCATTTAGAAATGATAGTATTTGCATGCTATTTATAAGCTTTTAAAATGATTCTTATACATACACACACATACATACACACGTATATTTACATATCCATCCTCAGGTAATTTTAAAACAATTGTATATGAAATCAAGAAACTATAAGATGCCTTATCAATAATTACTTTTCTTATTTCTGTGAAAAATACCTAACCAAAGAAACTTAAAGAGGGAAGGGTTTATTTTTGGCTCACAGTTTGAGGTGATACAGTTCATTATGATGGGAAAGATGTGGTGGTGGGAGCATAAGATGGCTGGTCACACTGAGTCAGCAGTTAGGAAACAGAGAAATGAATGTTGGTGCTCGGCTTGTTAGATGGCTAGACAGGCATTATTCTTTATTGGGCTTAGAGGCCATAATGAATGGACCCCTCCCTCATCTTAGACTCTGGACTCTATCTCCTGTTTCCCTTCCTTTTCCCTAGAAAAGGAAGCCCCTTTTTAGGAATTTAAATCACCATATGAAAGGTGGCGTATTGGAGCTTTGTTAAGTTTAATGAAGGGAAACCTACTGTCTCCAGGTGAATGGAATAGAATTTAAACCTCTGACTCTGGGTTGAGACCTGACATTCTAAACTACCCAAAATGTTATATAGTATTCTTTTCTCCAGTAAGAGTTAATCCCGTTGTGCCTGTCAATCACCTGGTTAGGAGTCCGTCCCTCCCACAAGGAAATTTGCTTCACGTAGAGACATACTAAGGAGAAGGGAGGACTAATTATCCTCTAATTTTCCCCACTAATTATTCTCTTAATGAGATGATGTACTTATCCTTCCCCTCCCTCAGTGCAGCCACTTGTAGGGCTTCCTCGTAGCACAGTGGAGCCTGTCTACTTTTCCCAGTTCTAACTCAGAGAAGCTTAACTTTTCCTTCCTTTCTTTTTATCTCCTTTTCTTTCAGATACTGGCCAAGAGTCTAAGCATGCTTTCCCTGGCACTGGTCTTTCTCATTGTTTCTCTGAAGTCCCCTCTCTTCCCACCATACAGCTGCCTGCTGATCTACATTGCCGAACCTACCTGATTTCTTACAGGCATGACTTTCTTTCTCTTCTCCACCTCCCCGACTCAGCAGCTGCTAAAATTTACCAGTTGCTTACATGTTGCTTTTCTCTTAAACTCTAATAAAATTGCCCTTGAGCTTCCTCCTGAGTATGTTTTTAATGTCTTTTATTGGCAAGGCAGAACCCAAAGAGGGAACCCCAGTACCCTTGTAAAGAGTTAGCTTCTTCATTTTCTCTTTTTATTCAGTTTAGGACCCCAGTCCATAGCTACATTCAGAGTGGGTCTTCCCTCCTCATTTAAAACTCTGGAAACACTCTCACAGGTATGTACGGAGGTGTGTCTCCTTGGTAATTCTGAATCCAGTCAAGATGGCAATGAAGATGAACCATCACAGTTCCAGTCTGGTCAACTCAACATACAAGCATATCACTTTAGAAAATTATTTATTATTTTTGTGTGTGTATGAGTGTATTTCTTGAGTGTGTTGTTCAATGCCCATGGAGGTGAGAAGAGGGTTGTTAGCCACCATGTGGGTGCTGGGAATTGAACCCAGGTCCTCTGCAAGAGCAGCCAGAGCTCTTAACCACTGATCCTTTCAGTCCGGAAATCACTTTTCATCATAGCATTTGATTCTTCATCCTCAAAGGCTCATGGAAAAAAAATGCAAAATGCATATGAAAAGTTCACCTATAAAAATCCCCCAAAAGTCTAATGTTCAAAAGTCTAAACTACAAAATGTCCTTTGAGACTCAGTGAACTTTCAGTGTTATACTTCTGTAATTAAAAAAAAAAAAAAAAGTTACATACTTTCAATATACAAGGGCTTCCTAGTAAATATTAACCATTTGGTCAGAGCAGAGTAAGGCTAAAACCCAACAGGACAAACACCAGAAACGGCAGCTTAAGGTCTAGCACTGGGACACGTGGTGGCATCATCTGGATACCAATGGCCCTGCGTGGCCCTACCACCTGCCATCGCTTCAGCTCTCCTGCATACAGCACACATAGCCTCTCTCAGGCCAGCTCCACTCTGTGTCTGCAGCTGTTCTTGCCAGATGCTCCATCATCCTGGCATCTCCAGCATCATGGGGTCTTCATTGTAACTTAGGCTCCAATGACCTCTCAGGGCCTCTTTGCAGGGAATTTGACCCTAGCACGTATTGCCTGGCCTCAGCTTCTTTCTGGAACCATGGTGTAAGCATCAATGACTCTGCCCGCATTTTGTATGTCTGCAGAACCTGGATCATATGGAGCAGGCTGTCAGCATGTTCTCCTACCAGGTCAAGATGTAGCCTGATTCTTTTGGACCACAGCTGTAGTGATTTCTGTGTGCTTGGTGCTATGCCTGGGAAATCACTTCCTTGGGGAGTTATTTTGGGGCAGGGAATCATTTCAGTGACTTCTCATTCAGACTTTTCTTTCAAATGAATTTGTATTTTCAGAAGCTGGAGCTTTCAATGAGTGGGGCATTGCCCTCAGAGAACTTTCTGGTTGTTCCAGGAAAGTGGGAAGGGCTTCTCTTTAATGACATTAATCTCTAGCAATTACAGCTGCTCTCTCTGCTCTTGCTTCTCAGCGACTTTAAACTTTCTCATACCCTTTTCCTTGCCAAACTACATTTTTATATCTTTCTATTCTCTCTCATTGTATATCTAAATAGGCACTGAACAACTTAATGCAGTGCTTCTGAACTCAGCCTC
Source organism: Nannospalax galili (assembly GCF_000622305.1). Taxonomy (NCBI): domain Eukaryota; kingdom Metazoa; phylum Chordata; class Mammalia; order Rodentia; family Spalacidae; genus Nannospalax; species Nannospalax galili. The sequence goes on along the minus strand of NW_008360331.1, from coordinate 3,718,297 downwards.
ACTTAAATTTTCAGGACATAGGCAGAATGCAGGTCTCTTAGGCAAGGGATAGAGATGCTGTTTCCTAAAAAAGACAACAAACAAACAAACAAACAAGAAAACCCCAAACAACAATACAACTTTGCTTTAAAATTGAACATAATTTAAAAGCACAAAACAGACATCCAGCTTCTTTGCCAGAATTTAACATGAATTACCTCTAGTCCCCTCTGAAACCTCATGCGCTGTCCTCATTTCTCTCAGTCTTTTGGTCTTCCCAAATCTCTCCAAAACAGCCCATTAAGCTGTTTGCAACATTCTAGAGCATCTTTAGCTCACAACTCCAAATTTCCACATTCCTCCTGCAAACCAGTTCCAAAGGCCTAAAAACCACATGATCAGGTTTATTAATAGCAACTCTTGCTACCAGTTTGCTCATCGCTATGACAAAATACCTGGCAAGAAGAAAGAAGGGTTTATTTTGGTTCATGGCTTGACGAGATAGAGACCATCATGGAGAGAAAGGCAGTGTAGCAGGAGCATGAAACGCTGGTCAAGTAGTACCTCGAGTCAACATGCAGGGAGGAGTGCTGGCACTCAGCTGACTTCCTCCATTTTCCTTTGGTAGTCAAGCTGGGCCTCAGCACACAGAGTGGGTCTTCTCTCCTCAGTTAGATCTCCTTGGAAACAGCCTCACAAACACATTCAGATATGTGCTTCTTATGTGAATTCTAAGTCCCATGAAGTTAATTACGAAGCTTGGTCATCACAATACCCAAGAATGCTTTTGATATTTTATTTATATAGTCATTAAGATGCCCCCTGTACAAAATTTTCCTATTATCATATTTTTTAGATATCAAAACCACTTTTTAGCCTGAAGTGAGAAATTGTTCACATGAGGAATAGATTCTTGGCTCTGGACAGTGAAAGAGATTGAGACTGAGGATGTGAGTAACAAACAGTATAACACTGTTATGATACAGTGTTTCCATCTCTGCACTGTTGGGAAAGACTCCCATGACATTATAAGAAGCACTGGGTGTGGGGGGCACCACTGCAAAGCACTCTCATTCAAGGGATGGGGATGCTATTATCTGGAAAAAAAAAAAAAAAAAAGGCCGGTTATTTGCTTTAAAATTAAACACAAAGTGAAAACAAAAACAGTGAGGTAGATATGTCATTTTCTGTTACTAGACATGTTAAATAAATGAATTAACACATTGATTAACAGAGTGTTCTGTTAATGGGAAGCATGTTGACTATCCACTCTAGTAGCAGAAATTGTATAAGCTTATCAACAGAGACAGACTCAAGAGGCACAACCAAAAGGCATCTCTTGTGTAAAACATTGTAAAAGTGCCAAGTTGTTACATAGCTAGCTAGAATTTCAATTAGGATCTTTCGGGGGCATATTCACATTCTTCAAAATTCTTAGGAATCCATTAGCTGTAAAGGCAAAGAAATACCACGAAGACATTCTACTGTTAAATGAAATTGTTAGAGTAGCAAATGGCCCCATAAGTTTAACTGGTCAAGACTATAAAATCTCTAGTCTATCTGTTGGAAGACCCACCTTTCCAGTTTCACTAGTCAATCACCTGGTGATAGAACCATCCCTAGGAAGGCAGGTTCACCTTAAGTTATGGTAAATAGTTGGGTGGAATACCTGGTGCGTTAATGGCGTAGCAAATTTTTCCTGCCTGGAATCCCACCTTGTAGTGGAACCAGCCACAGTCATGTAGGTCTCTGTAAGTCTGCCTGCTTTTCTGAATTCTTTGGAAAAACGTAATATTTTTCTTCTTCATGGCTTTCTTTCTAAATATGCTTTTTTAAAGGCTTTGGGCTGCTCCTAGCATCTTGTATTTCTTACTTTTTCTCTAAAGCTTCGTTCTCCCAGCCATGTGTCTGCCAGTCAGCCATATGTCTGACCTCCATGTAGGTTCTAAACCTACATGGCTTCAGGCTTTCTTTCCTTCTTCCCACCATTCACCTCCTCAAGGTAGCTGCCAAGATTACAAGATCACCTGCCCTGAGGACTTTTCTTTAAAATTCTAATAAAATTATAAAAGCTTCTGTTTGGGTCCATTCTTCGTTTCTTTTATGAATGAGACTAAGAACTCTCTAGGGGACCCTCTTTCTCCCCATTTCAAAAATGAGTTCAGAAACAGCACTTCCTGTGAGTTGTTCTTCATGCAGGGTCAACTTTACAGAACCTAGGAGGACTAATTAAAATGCTTATTATAGTATTTTTATGGTAAATTAGTTGTCAGTGTTAATTGGGTATGTATCTCATGAGAAGAACTTGGACTCAAAATCCCTGAGTTTTACCGTATGGGTACTTTATATTAGAAGAGACGAGTGCTCATTCAGCTGCCTTTAATTTCCTGCTCAAGGATGCTAACTGGAAACTTGTGGGTTTTCAGAGGGATCCTCCTTCACCTGTCATCTCCATCTCACAAGTTTTTGCTTTGCTTTCATTAATTTCTTCCAGAGGGCTGGCAAATTTTGCTTTTCTCAGCTACCAAAAATACACTTTTCTTTCCTGCTCAAACCCCAAAAGCATCACCTATTAAAGTGTTTGTCCAAATGATAATTAGCAGGCTGGTGCATGTGGTCAGCATCGTGAAAATATATTCTTTTGCTGACATCATCGACAATATATTTGTATAAACTACCACACTTTCACTTGGTATAGATGCCTCTCTGTGGACTTTAAGCACTACTCAATTATTTTACCATTTATAATAAATAAAAAATTCAGGTGAAAATGCATAGGGCAAGCTCAAATCTTACATATGTCAAGTTCAATATACAATGGCTGTGCTGAGTGACTATGACTTCTGGTTGGAATGGAATTCACATATTTGATTATCAGGAAGAGAGTGTTCTGTTCAGAAAAGTCTCACCTTCATGGACTCTCTCTCTGGATTTTTTTTACCTGTCTTGTCATTCAGCTTTGTCCCACTGTCTTGTCCATCCTTTAGGTGCTGGTATATTTCGGTGTTTCATTCTCACAGTGAGAGCTCTTCCTATGACAACATTAACTTTCCTTAACCACCATGTATATCCTAATGATCTAAATTTTTATTTCAAGTTGGAATATCTCTCCTGAGATGCAGGCTTCTAATTCCCACCTCATCCCCACCAGATGCACAGATACATATGCGCATAACAAACAAGAAATATAAGCTTTACTTCTTCAAAATCAAATCTCAGGTAAATTCTCAGTTCTATTGTTTCTTAGCTTGATTCAAAGAGTCATCCAAGAGGGCCACTGGAAAATCATCTAAGATACATCTTCCTTGCTCATCTTTTATATCTCAGATTATAGAATTCTATCAAATTTCCCCATTCTTTTTCCTTTATGGTAATTGTCTTATTCCAAGTAGTAGTAAAATTTAAGTTAATGTGTAATACTAGGTAAGAGATCCTTAACAGTACGAGTATTTAGTTCATTCTTGGCTCTATAGTACTTATTTCTAGGTACTAAATGTTTTTTGGATGGATGTAAAACTAGTCAGAAAAGTTACCGAAGCAAGTCACTATGCTCCAATTCAAAGGAAATGACAATTTTGTCATTTGATTTATTTCCCTATATTTGGTTTCTTTGGGAACTTTAGCAATTACTAGTTTGGCTGGTTCTTTGGGATTCTACAATAAAGAATTAAGAGAGAGGAGGAAGAGGAGAAGAGTTAGGGCTTGATGAGGAATTCTTCAAAGAAGGCTTGTAGAAGATTTGAGAAAAACATTTGAATATCTGAATAAAGTGGATGAGGCAGGAAAGGGAGATTTCAGAACATGCTTCTATGACTAGGAAGCCCCTCATGGATTGGGAAAGTCAGTTGAAACAACATATATGAAATATATAATTTGAAATGACCTTTTGTGGCCTAACTGTGCAACCAAAATTGCACAACTGCCATGAGCTGTTCACTAGATCTGAGCTCTTCCAAAAAAGCACTCTCAAATTCATTGGGATGCAGATGAGTGAATACAGAGTGCAAAAATGTAACGGAGACTTAAGGGATTGCATGCAGAATAGATAAGTGAGTGTCCTAAAAAGTAAATAAGAGCCTCGCCAGGACTGCACCCAGAGGGAGGGTGTATCATACTGTCATAGACTATAGTGCAGATTGTCCATAGGTAGTGGAGAGCAACCAGAGAATTCTACAGCATTTAATTTTGAAGAGGCAATTTTGATTTAAAAAGTCAACATTGGTTCATAATTATTTTATAAGTGAAGGCATATATATAGAATAATATCTTAATGAGTCTACCAAAGTTAATTTATATATGAATTATCAAAGCAATGGACAAATTGATCTGTTTGAGGAGATTACTTAAGGATTTCCAATAAATCCGCATTAGGACAGATTGTGATGGCATGTTGTATGACATTTCATGGAGCTTTGTGTATGTGTGCTGATATTTTTGTGAATGTTCAGCTCATTGTGAAACTACTTCTAATTCACCTTTTAGTTAGGATGCAAAATTGCTCTTAACAGCAAAGAATGATTATTCTTTTATTTGCTCTAGCAGGTGTGTCTAACTCTATAACAACAGTTCAAATTTCTGTTGTAGGGTGGAGACTTTTAGGTAGCTTGAGGAATGTTCACTGTTACTGGAAAAGAACCTGAAAGAAACATTAGCAGAGCAAGAGAATGCAAGGGCCCTTTAGGGATAGACAGGTCTGCTGCAGACTTTTCAGAAGAGGGGTTGGCAAAATGGAAAATACCTTTAACTATATTTGTGATTGTTGTTGCACTATTAAAGTCAAGAAGAAATGTTAGCTGTGTCCATAAGCAAGTCAAAAATGCAAAAACTTATCTGTAGTTTTCTAGATAAATACTAGAAAGTGAAGATGGCAGAATCACCTGCCTACTAAAGTGAAAGAAACAACACTTTTTAGAGCAGTTGATTGGATAGTTTAACCAATATTTGAGTTCGTCATTCAGACTGCTTCTGCTATTTGATATTTTAAAATATTTTTCTGTTTGTCACCTTGGTCTTTTCCATTTTGGATACTGGATTTATTGAGTCTAAGGACTGGGTTCTCTGGATTTCTGCTGTTCAACATGGTAGCCATCAAACTGAGCTTGAAAAATGTTACCTTTCATAATGGATAGTTTAACCAATATTTGAGTTCGTCATTCAGACTGCTTCTGCTATTTGATATTTTAAAATATTTTTCTGTTTGTCACCTTGGTCTTTTCCATTTTGGATACTGGATTTATTGAGTCTAAGGACTGGGTTCTCTGGATTTCTGCTGTTCAACATGGTAGCCATCAAACTGAGCTTGAAAAATGTTACCTTTCATAATTTAAAAAAAAAATTTTCATTTTAAGTGGTAACATTGATGATGTATTTAGTTGAAATAAACTTTATGTTTCTTTTTAGTCTTTGATGTGGCTAATAGAAAATGTAAAGTTACACGTGTGTCAACTTTCTTCCTTTTGAATAACACTGCTTTACACTATAGAAAAGTTCATAGAATCATGAAACCTAGTAATAGAGTTGGCCTAGGGGTCAGTGGACACAGGGAACCTGACAGCACCATTAGCTCAGGCAATCTGATGGCAAGTATTTTCTTCCCAATAGGTGCTACCATAGTCTGGATTTCAAATGTACATCCAAATCCCACCTGTCATAGGCTGTGGTGTTATCGGGAGATGGTAGAACCTTCAGAAGACAGGTCCTAGAGGAAGGAAGTTAGGCCTTTAGGAGCATACCCTTGAAGGGGAGTTTGCAAGCTTCAGCCCTTTCCTCTTTCTCTTTAGCTTCTCTGCTGCGTAAAGTGAGTAACGGCTCCTGCCATGTGCTCCTGCCAGATGTGCTGGGTCTCCACAGGCCCAGAAGGACAGGGCCAAGCAAGCATGGGCTGAAACCTCTAAGACTAAATCTCTAAGATTTACTGGAGTAAATCTTCCCTTCCAACCAGTTAGTCATCTCAGCTGTTTTGCCACAGAAATGAAAGGTTGACTGACATAGTCTACTGTGTTCTTCTGTTGTCCTCTCAAGAAGCTAAGATGTTGATATAAGAATTTGCTTTGAAGTCTTCTGAGGGTTTTTAAAACTATTTTATTTATTATTTTGTGTGTATGAGTGCATTACCTGCATGTATGTAAGTGCACCTTTGTTATGCAATGCTGCGGAGGTCAGAAGAAGGTGTCAGTAACTCAAACTAGAGTTACTACCATGTGGGTGCTGGGAGCCGAACCTGGATCCTTTGTAAGAGGAGCCAGTGCTCTTAACCCCTGAGTCATCTCTTTAGCCCTTACTAGGGTTTTTGGCTAATCTAACAGTCAACATCATATTCCAGGGGAGGATAAAAGAAGTTACAGTTTTAGTCTTACTGTTGCAAATAGTTTTGAACTAAAAGTTAGAGACCCATGGTAAAGTCCTTGCCCTAACAAATTATCCATGTATTTTCCATGAAAATGACCTTTCTGGGAGCCAACAATATATTACTATCTGTAAGAAGGGAGAAAATTTAATAACAACAACCTAATCTATCTGTAGGGTTATTGTGGTAAAAGGAGCTATAATTCTGTAGTTGTAACTCATAATTACTTAAAATTGCCAGTGTTTCACAATTTATATGTAACTTCATGTATGCAATGTGATCTGATTTTACTATATTTCAGTCAATACACAGAAAACAATATTATATGAATAATTGTGTTATGTTTTTCTAAAGGGGAAAATATTCATATAATACTGACATTGTGGAAGCCTCGACAACCTTAAACTAAAGTAAGATTTATTTTTATATTCTGCTCTTATATATCAGTAAGAGAGAATAACCTTAACTACCTCTGGTTAATTCTTCTGGGACTCAGCCCTACAATTCTATAATACACACACACACACACACACACACACACACACACACACATACACACACCCATCATTTTCTACAACAGCGTTTGATAGTGGCTAATAACTTCTTGCTATGAATGAAAACAAGTTTAGTCCACTAAAAATCATATTTCCTCATCTTGCATTGCCAAGTATGTAACCTACATAGTATGTATTTATCTATCATCTATCTATCTATCTATCTATCTATCTATCTATCTATCTATCTATCATCTATCTATTTATTTATTTATTTTTGGTGTTTTTGAGACAGTGTCTCCCGGTAGCATCAGCTGTCCTGGAACTCACTATGTAGACCAGGCTGGTCTTGAACTCACAGAGATCTGCTTGCTTCTGCCTCCCAAGTGCTGGGATCAAAATCATGAGCCACCATGCCAAGCTAGTATTTATTTTAATACTTTTGTTGCTTAAACAATATCATTAAATATGTCTTTTAACTTTTTTTTCACTGAGGCAGCATCTTGTTTTTTTTTATACAAAAAGGCATTAGCTGGTCTGCTGTACCTCACATCTTTCTACCTTACATCTACCTCTTAGTTCCATTACACTATACCATTATTTTATATCCTCAAAACTTTCTAGCATTTTAGGTTCAATCTTAAATTTTGTGTACAGTATGATTCTGAAATTGGAAGCCCCAATACACCATAGACTATAATGATTACTAGAAAGTATCCATCGTAGAATGTAAGATGAGGCTTATTTCTCTACAGAAGGTCTTTGGAAAATTTTGTTGAGGTTCCCTTCCTGTGGACTTGAGATGCCATACCCAGACATGGCATAAAAAATGCAAATAACTAATCTGTGATTAAGATACACTAAAGGTATCATAGCTTAAACTTCAACAAGAACCTTTGTCTGTATGACATTTGGTCATATTTCTTAGAGAAAAATAAAAACCTGCTTCTCAGTGCCATAACAGAAAGAAAAATCCTCATTGTAATTGGTGTTATTTCTGTCAACCATCTTGTGATCTAAAAAGTGGACAGGTCACTTCGAGAGAGAGATGCAATGATCTGTCAACCCTAGTCTTGTATAAATGAAGCTTCAAATTCAGCTGTCTTAAAGTAGGGGTAGGATGGGGTGCATTACAGAAAATATCAGACCTTTGAAACAAAGGTGAGAGATTCAGTTTACTGAAATTTCTGAATGCAGTATGGGTTAAGGTTGACTGTTAAGTAACACTCTGTTGAGTAGTAAATAAAAGATTTTTTTCTAAATTCTTAAGGCTAATGTTTGCATTCTAGATTTGTTGAACCTTTTACTGCATCAGGAAATTACCTTATCAATTAACTTAGCTCAGCAAGGATAATGAAATCACCTATGTCTTACAGCAGACCAAGAGAAAGAAGCATAATTTTGTGTCACTAAATTGTGCCACTTAATGAAGTGAGGTGAGACATTAGCATTGTATGGAAATACTTTTAACCATGTTCTTCCATTCTTTCTATGTAAAAAGAAAGAAATAAGGCTGAGAAGATGGCTCGGGAGGTCAGCAGCTTGTTGTACAAGCGTAGAGAACTGAGTTCAGAGTCTCAGAACCCAGGCAAAGTCTGGGCTTGGCATCAGCACTTACCTGGAACCCCAGTGCTTGGCAGAGTGGAGACAGACAGGTCCTCAGCTTGCCAGCCAGTCTAGCTGAAAGGTGAGCTCTGGATTCAGTGAGAGATTCTATATCAATAAATAAGGCAGAAAGCAGTAGAGGAAGACATCCAACACTAACTCCAGGCCTTCATATATGCATACCTGAATGAGGGTGCCTGCACACATGTATGCAAACATGCATACACCACAGACAAAAATAAGAAAAACATTCTATTTTATCTTTCTTTTGTTTTTTCCTCCCTAACATAATACCAAGCTGAAATACAGTCAGATTCTCTTAAACACCTCTAGAAAACATCCATACTTTCCTAGGATGTGATTTCTATGTATTTTCTAACTTTACGTACCTAGTTAGCTGTATTAGCTTTATGACATATTTAAAGAAATTGGAGTTATTATTTTTCATGCATGGTTTAGATGCTAGTTTGTGGTGCTAAATTATTTGCACATATTATTGTGGTGATTTGAATAAGAATATCCCCCACAGGTTCCAAGTGTTTGAACAATTTGTCCCCAGTTCGTGACTGTTTTGGAAAGTTTCGGAAGTGTGGCCTTGCTAGAAGAAGCGTGTCATTGGAGGAGAGCCTTAGCCTTGCCCCATTCCAGTTTCTCTGTCTGCTCCCTATATCTGCTTGAACATTTGGATGCTTGGTTTTCTGCTCTGCCTGCCTCCTGCCTTGCCTTTCCCAATACGCTGGACTCATTCCTCTGAAGCCATAAGCCCAATAAACTCTTCTTTCCGTAAATTGCCTTGGTCATGGTGTTCATCTCAGCAACAGTAACTAATACAATTATTTTACTTTTCTATTTTAATATTGCTTTTAGAATTAGGAGGATAATTGATGAAGCCTAGACCAGAAGTCATGTCTAACCCAGCAGAGCTCATTGTCTGCTACATGTCTGTGCACAGTGCTGGATGCACTTTGCATTTAAAACAGTGCCACATAGCATTCAGTTTTCTTTTTAAAAATATTTTATTTGTTATTTTAATTTTACGTGTATGAGTGTATTGCCTGCACGTGTGTAACTGCACCCATGTTGTGGTGTTGTGCAGTGCCTGTGGAGCTCAGAAGAAGGCTTCAGATCCCCTGGAACTGAAATTAGGGATGGTTGTTAACTACTATGTGGGTGCTAGGAATAAAATCTGGGTCCTCAGCAAGAGCAGCTAGTGCTCTTAACCACTGAGCCATCTCTCCAACCCCAACATTCAGTTTTCTGTTTATTACTTTGCCTGCTCATATTCCTCAGATTCACAATAATGAAAAAATTCTTCTATTTTAAGCTATATGTTTACAGTCTATACTAGGCAATAAGCTTTTGGAGAAAAGCTTATGATGTCTTTTTAAATCCTCCTGCATAAAACAATGCCTTCTACTAATAGGATGATGATGATAATGATGATGATGATGATGGTGATGATAATGATGATGATGATGATGATGATGATGGTGATGGTGATGATGATGATAATGATGATGATGGTGATGATAATGATGATGGTGATGGTGGTGATGATGATGATGAGTGGTGATGATGATGGGGATGGTGATAGTGCTGGTGGTGATGAGTGATGATGGTAATGACGATGGTGATGATAATGGTGGTGATGGTGATGGTGATGATGATGATGGTGGTGATGATGATGATGATGGTGATGGTGATGATGATGGTGATGGTGATGTTGGTAGTGGTGGTGATGGTGATGATGGTGATGATGATAGTGATGATGGTGGTGGTGATGATGATGGTGATGGTGATGATGATGACAGTGGTGATGCTCATTACGTAGGATCTTAGAAAGGAGTCTTTGTTTGAGTTCACAGTCTTTGAGACCTGATATCAAATTCTATGATTCCATGGGTTTTTGGTCTCATAGAGAAGCTCCTGTGATTTTCACCTCTCTCTCTCTCTCTCCCC
>NW_008360331.1:3669889-3706185 GCF_000622305.1 Nannospalax galili | reverse complement strand
TGGGGGGGGGGGTCCTACGGATATTGGCCAGAAGGACATTTGGGAGTGTTCTAGTTTGATTTCTGTTGCTGTGATAAAATACCCTGGCAAAAAGCGACTTAGGGGAGGAAAGGGTTTATTTTGCTTACAATTCCAGGTTATAGTTCATTATTTTGCATTATTATGTTGAGGCAGGAACTCAAGTAGCTCGTCCTATTACCTCTACAATCGAGAACCAAAAGAAAACAAACACATCCTTGCCTCCTTGCTTGCTTGCACTCTTCATTCTTATACAGCTGAGGGCCCACCCCAGGCAACGGTGCCACCTGTCGTGGACTGGGTCTTCTAATATCATATAACAATAGAGTAATACCCCACAGACATGATCACAGGCTAGACTTGACCTAGCAATCCTTATATTAGGACTCTCAAGTAATTCTAGATTGTAATAAGTTGACAGTTAAAAACCAACCATCACATCTACCCCTTGCCACCTTGACATACACATACATTCCTTTAAAAATATAACTTTCCCTCCCTTTTTCCTGGGTTTCATCTATCTCACAATATAAAATATAGTCCAAATTTAAAAGTTCCAACTCTTTTAAAATTGCAATATTTTAAAAGTCAAAGTCTCTTTCAAAGTTCAAAGTCTCTTAATTGTAAAATAAAAAATAATAAACTACGTACTTTCAATTTCAAAAAGGAAGAAGTTGGGCATAAAAACAATCACACTAAAACAAAACCCAAATCTAGCAGTGTAAGTACAAATCCTGTGACTCCAATGTCTGGCATCTAGGGCTTGCAACAATCTTCTGGGCTCCCCATTTGGTGGCACTTTTTTGGGAGGTCTTAGAAGGTGTGGCCATGCTGGAGGACGCACATCACTGGGGATAGGCTTAGAGAATTCTTAAAACTTTCCAGATCCTGAGTCACTCTCTTGTCTCCTGTGCCTGCTCAAAGATATGAGCTCTCTGCTTCCTCTCCTGCAGCCACCTCCTGCCACCATGCCTCCCCACCAAGATGGACTGAAATTCCCCTGGAACCGTAAGCTCAAACAAACTCTTCTTTCTATAAGTTGCTTGGTCCAGTTTTTCTATCACAGCAACAGAAAAGTGACTACTACAACTTGTGACACATTTCTGCTTAATTCCCTAGAGCACTTGATCAGCTTATCTGACAGATGTCAACATTGGTAAAAGCTCATTTATAAGTGGTACTAGAACCCTGATGTTTTGAGATTTAAATGGATTTATTCTAGTGGTAAAATAGAAGGATTTGGTAAATTTGAAAGTTATTAGAGCATACTCTCAGGCTTGACAAATTTTTGAATACAGGTTTTCCTATTCACTTATAAGACTTATGAAAGGAAAATATTACAATTTCATTTGGCTCAAATATTCATAATTTTATTTATTTGTTTAATGATCACTAGGAAAGTACATTAGTTTTCCAGGACTGACATTAGTAGAATGCAGGAGACTGAGTGGATTACATAATATACATTTATTTCCTCAAACTCCAAGGTCACAATGTCAGTAGGACTAACTTGATTCTGACACATTTGTTCTTGGCTCCAGATGGATGTTTCTACCTGTACCCTCACATGGTCTCTCTCTCTCTCTCTCTCTCTTTCTCTCTCTCTCTCTCTCTCTCTCTCTGTATGTTCTAAGTTCATGTTCTTATAAAAGCAGTTTTATTGGGTTAGATTTCATCCTAGAGACATCATCTACTTTTTTTATGTTGCTTCAAAGAGAACTTTTTTACATTTATGTATTTCTATTTTTCTTACATTTATTTTTCATGATGTATATTTTTGTGCATTTCATACAATACATCTTAATCATATTTAGATCCCCTCCCCATCTGCACCTGCCCTGAAGCGACCCCCCCACTGAATTTCGTGCATTTTGTCATATATGTTAAGCCCTATTGAGTTAGGTTTGTACGCCTAGATGTCCCCCAGCTTCCTCATGGAACAGAGAGTGATTAAAACAGAAAGCCACGACTGGCCAAAATGTAGAGAAGAGATTGCAGAGCATGGGCTCCTAGATAGGGCTCCTATATTAAACTTCACCCACCCAGGGCTCAGATACCATTGTGGAAGAGAGGGCAGAAAGATTATAAGAGCCAAGGGTGGTGGATGGATGACCACAAGCAAAGTTTTCTAAGTGACTGGGAACTTGCTCATATGAACTTACAACAATGGTGACAACATGCAGAAGACCCACACAAACTCAAACCAGACAAAAACCAGGCATGGAGAAAAAAAAATTTTACCTTAAAAAAATTGTTGAAAATTTCATACATGCATATAAGGTATTTTGATCTAATCTAAACCCACTCCCTCCCCTCCAACTCCTCCCACATCTCCCCATCACTTTTTCCTGACAACTTTGTGTACTTTTTTTTTTTTTTTTAATGGAGCTTTTTGCTACTCTAACATTCCCCCCTCTGAAGAGGTAACCATAAAATCTTTTAGGGATTAGATAAGTGCTCCCCAATACTTTTGATATTTTTGGCCTTTGGAACAGAATATGTTTCTCTTAGGCCCAAGGATATTTAGACTTTTAGTCAAGAAACTGGTTACTTTTCTTTGGGGTCTTTTTACTCTATCTGCCTAGCCAATTCCTACCTCCTATTCTTATCACACCGTCCCCTGAAGAGGTTACCCAAATTGCTGATGGGGAATTGGGATGCAGACTGCTCTGGCTTCTTCCATGCTGAATAGGGATGCAGGGTGAGGCAACTGGGGTACCCCTTCAGTGGTTCTATGTAAAAGACTCCCAAACTGCATAACTCTTAACTCTAGGGAGAAAAGAAAGTCCTTGACTATTGCCTAGGAAATGTGAAGAAGAAGTAAAGGCAAGAGTGGTTATTATTACAAGTTCTAGACAGGACCATGAAAAGTCAGCACCCAGCAAATTTTAAATATCTAAATCGAAGTCCATTAGAAAGTGATGGATTCAGGATTTGCTTTCAGGTATTTTGATAGTTGTTGAAGTGGGTATTATCAGTGTCAGTTCCCTCTCAAAGGCTTCTAGATAGGGGGAGAAACAAATTTAGTCATAATTTTAGAACAATAGTGGGTTGTCTCCCTTAGCTACAGGTGGGCACTACAGTATTGCAGACCAAGATTTGAAGTTTTACATCTGAGCAGTACTTTCTGCTTAGAAACAAAATCATAAATGAGAAATAATTGTCTAAATAACCTTTTATTTGGATTTAAGTCTCATGTCTCAGAAGTGTAATCACTTGAACTCTTAAAGAAATATACTGATCACTTTACTCTTTGGTCATACTTTCCTTTTGGGTGTTTAAGACCATACAGTTGGTCCAAATAAACCAATTTATTTTTACTCTGGAGGTCATTTGGAAATCTGTTCCTCAGGGGTCACATCGGTTTGTGAGGAGCCCCTGGGTCCTTTCTTTTACCAGTTCCATCTGTGTGACGATAAGTCAAAGGTCCTGCTCAACCATGTCTGGCTTCACTTGGAAGCATGGATGAGATGTTTCCTCTGAGTTGACCCTCCTCTTTGTAGACTGGACACTTCTTGAAGTCCATCTCATGGGGTCTCCATATCCTCCCTGAACAAGAGGACAGGTGACTCATCACAGTTACAGACATTTTGAGAGATGGTCCATAGTCCCCTGGAACTTAGTCAAATTTGGAGGGCAAGGAGAAAAAAATTGTCCTTTAAGTCCTTCTGACCAGATTAGTACAGGCCTCAAAATATGGCTGTCAAACATCCAAGGTTGGTTGCATCAGTCTGATACTTTTAATTACCATGTACTATGTGTATAAAGCTTGGAAAAAAAACCCCAAATGTTTTCAGGTAAACTTGACCAGACATAAATTTTGTTCCTTGAACTAGTTGACTAAATTCTGACTTTAGAAATTTTAAGATTATGTGTATATTGTTTTTATCTCATCCTTTTTATATCATAACAAGCCTATATAGGCCTTCATCACTTGCTTAGACTTTCTCATTTTTTCTGTCTATTTTGGAAAATATCTCCATTTCCATATCCTTATAGAATCTTTTAAAAAGAATTTTTTTTTTTTTTACGTTTAAAATTGGTCAGGAAATCCCTACCTTAGTCAAGGAACCATTGGAGGCTGATCACTGCTGGGTGATGAAGAGTTGGTCTTCTTTAAGTGAGTGACACTAGATGGGTTGACCAGGCTCATCTATTTTTAATTTTCTTTTCTGACCTAGTGTTATATATTTCTATCAAAAGCTAATTTCAGTTCATGAAGAGTGTACATATTTAAAAACTTATTGCTAAATATTTTTATTTATTGATATTTCAAGCACTACTTTATTATTATTATTATTATTATTATTACTTCGGTCTTTTTGAGACAGGGTCTTCCTGTAGCTCCAGCAGGCCAGGAACTCACTATGTAGGCCAGGTTGATGTTGCTCTTACAGAGATCTGCTTGCCTCTGCTGGGATTAAAGGTGTGCCCACCACGCCCTGCTAAGCAGTATTATTTTAAAAAATTATTTTCAATTTCCATTTTTCTTACCAGAAAGAATGTTTGTTGATTATGGATCTTTTAAAATTAATTTTTGTTAGAATAAAAAGTGATGGGTTTCATTATGGTATTTTAATACACACATTTCACTATTCTTTATTCCTAGTCATCTTGGGTTCCATTAATTTTACCCCAAATGTCATGATCTTTTATGATTAAAAAAATTTTGTTGTGTATATGTGCCACATTTTCTTTATCCTTTCATCTTCTGATAGACACATAGGTTGGTTCCGTTTCTTGGGTGTTGTGACTAGTACAGCAATAAACATGGATGAGAAAAGATTTCTGTAGATTGTTGACTTGGCCTCTTTAAATATACACCCAGGAGTGGGTCATAGGATAGTCCTATTTTCACTCTTCTGTGGAACATCTACCCTGATTTTCATAATGACTGCACCAGGTTACATTCCCAGCAGTAGTGTACAAGGTTTCCTCTTTCCTTACATTCTCTTTAGCATTAGTTACTGTCTGTTTTCTTAATGAAAGCCAATCTGTGTGGGATGAGTTGGAATCTCAAAGCAGTTTCAATTTGCATTTCCTTGATAGCTGAGGATGTTGAATATTTTTAAAAGCTATTTATTGGCCGTTTGTATTTCTTTGAGAGCTATCTATTTAATTTATTATTCCATTTATTGTTAGTGTGATTTGGGCAGTTTTTGGTATTTAAATTTTGGAGTTCTTTGTATAGTCTAGATATCAATCCCTAGAATTTTTTCCCATTCACTAGGCTCCCTTTCCATTCTGGTAATAGTTTCCCTTATTATGCAGAATTTTTAAAATTTTACAAAATCCCATTTGTCAAATTTTAGGATTGTGTTCTTTGCTCTTGGGGTCCTTTTTGGAAAATCTTTGCCTATGCCTATATCTATTGAAGTGTTTGCCTATGTTTTTCTCTTGGCAGTTTTACTGTTTCAAGTCTTATGATTAAGTACTTGATCTATTTTGAATTCATTTTGGGCAGAGTGAGAGATACAGATCTAGTTTTTCTTTTTCTAAGGGTGAATATTGAGCTTCCCCTACACAATTTGCAGAAGAGGCTGCCTTTTTTCCAAAGTATATTTTTGATAGTTCTGTCTAAAATTAGGTTGCTGTAGCTGTGTGGGTTTATTCCTGGATCATCTGTCCTTTATGCATGTCTTTTTTGTGTGTACATGTCTGTTTTTGGTTTAGTAATATGCCGGTTTTGTTGCTATAGCCTTGTGTTTTAATTTGAGATCAGATCTTGTGATGCCTCCAGCATTATTCTTTCTACTTAGAATTATTTTGTGCTACTATATGAACCCTAGGATCATTTTCTCTTATTTTGTGAAGAATGCCATTGAAATTTTGATGGGAATTATCTTGGATCTGCAGATTCCCTTCAGAAAGAAGGCCTTCTCACAATATTAGTTCTGCCAATCTATGAGCATGGGAGTTCTTTTTATCTTTCAATATCTTTTCTTTGTTTCATCAAGGTCTTAAAGTTTTCATTGTGGAAGTCTTTTACCTCTTTGGTTAAGATATTCCCAGGTATCTTATAAATTTTGAGATACTGCAAAAAGGATATATTTTCCCGATCCATTATCAGAAAGATTGCTATGGATACATACAAAAACCATTAATTTTTATATGCTTATTTTTGTATCGTTATTTTGATGAAAGTGCTTATCAGCTCTAAGAATGCTCATCAACGGTGTAGGATCTTTTCGGTGTAGGGATCATTTCTTATCTGTACCCTTTTTGATTTTTCATCTTGCCTTATCACCAGCTAAGACTCCAGCACTATATTGAAAAAAATAAAAGGGACAGAGTGGGTATCCTTGTCTTGTCTGAATCTTAGAGGAAATGCTTTCAGTAATTACCTACTGAGTGTGATGCTGGTAGTGAGTTTGTCGTATTAACTTTTGGGTTGGGGTGTGCTTCTTCTTTTCCTGTGTTCTACAAGTGCTTAATCAGGAAACAATGCTGAACTTTGTCAAAAATATGATCTTGTGATTTCTGTTTTAAAATCTACTTTTGTGCTGTATTACCTTAATTTATTTGCACATTTTCAACCAACGTTGTATCCATGGATGAAGCCACCATGGTCAACTGTGTGATCTTATTAATGTGTTCTTATATTTGATTTGCAATTATTTTTTAGATTTATTTTGTGTCTATTTATACACTGGGCAGAAACGGTTGGGATGCAGATCCCAACAGTATGAACAGGCACCACTGTGTGTGTGCGTGTGTGTGTGTGTGTGTGTGTGTGTGTGTGTGCCTGTAGATATGTGCACATGTGAGTACAGGTGCATGTAGAGCCCAGAAGGAGGTATCAAATTCCCTGGAGCTGGAGTTATAGGCACATCTGGGTCTTCTCTCCAGCCCCCTTTGTTGCATTTTTCTTATTTTGAGATCAGGGTAACACTGACTTCATAGAACATGCTTGACAGTCTTCTCTTTCTAGAATAATTTGAGGCATATCAATGTTTTCTCTTCTTAAAAGTGTGGTAAAATCCAGTAGTAAATATGTCTGGTCCTGGATTTTCTTTGTGAGGAGACTTTTTATTACTGCATCAATCTCATTGCTTGTTATGGGTCTATTTAAGTTGTTTTATATCTTAATTTTAGTAGGTCACATGTATCAAGTAATTTATCCATTATATATTTTTAAGTCTTTCAGACACTTTCCCAATCTCAGAGCAAAGTTGGATACAAGAGGTGAGAGTGAGCGTGCTTTTCATTTTTCTAATGCAAGGGGAAATAATCTAGTTTTATAACCATTTGTATAGGAATTAGGTTTCTCATAAGTGTGATTTTTTTTTAAGATAAGTCTTAAAACTCTCATTTGGTAAAATATTTTCTTATGAATGAATGTTAATGTTTTTCAAATGTATCTTCTCCATCTGAGATAAAGCACAACATTTTCTCCTTTATTCTCTTAATATGCTAAATTTTGATTGGTTTTCAAAGAGTAGACAATTTTGAATCCCTATGATTAATTTCATCATTAGCTTTTTAAAAAAAACATGCTAAACTGGGTTTGCTAATATTTATTTAATAGTTTTGGTATTTGTGTTGATGAGAATTATTAGCTTATATGCATTTTTTCCCTTTATTTCTTTTCCAAACTATGTAGCTCTGGCTGGCCTAGAACTCACTATACAGACCATGTTGGCTGTATCTGCCTCCTGAGTGCTAGGATTAAAGATGTATGCTACTATGCCTGGCCTTTTATTGTCTTAATAAAAGATTATTCATTTGCTTAGGAAATTTATTAAATATTTACTGAATTGGCTTTAACTCTTGCAAGTTTTTATTTTAATCTGTGTTAGAGCTTATCTGGAATCAGATAAGCTAGGTGTTTTAAAATCCTAGGTATTTAATCAGGTGTGACCATTTGAAATCATTGGTCAAGGTGATTCATGAAGATTTTCAAATATGGCTTGTTAGATCTTAATGATTTCTGTACTGTCTATGTGGCCTGTAAGTTCACACTATACAACCCACCCCCCCTCTTTTTTTTCTGAGCAACTCTATTCCTGGCCTCAGTGAGTTTTACTGTGTTTAGAGATTGCTGCCCCATTAGCAGATACAGTTTCCTATATGTAGATTTTTAAAGGTTTTTCTCTATGTAGGTTCTTGTCTGAATCTGTGTTCCACAAATTCTCATGTATTTCTCCTCAATTCAGAGTGATGATCAGGTTTAGTTAATGTCCTCCGTGCTGCTGGTTTGGACTGCACTAATGCCAGGCATGCAAGATGTACCTTTGTGCGTCTTCTGTGATTATGTATTCCAGTTCAGTGCTGCCTATTGTCTATGGAATGAAGTCACTGTTCAGCTTTCTATGGTTAGTAGTGACATAATATATCTGCTTTGTTTTTTGTTTGAAATTGTGACCAAGAGCATAATGCTTTCATTCCTTTGGTTAAAAAACTGCATCCTGGAAAGACAAAGAGCTCAGAAATGAAGAGCAAGTTAGTGCGGATTAGAATGTAAATTTCTCCTGTTTATTATTTACACAATCTTCAGTATATTTACTTAACTTTCTGTGTTGGTTTGTGCATCTTTAATGAAGATGCTGCTGCTATTATAATATGAGGAATTATTACTCACTTTCATTGTGCTGATTATGTTGTGACATTTTTAGCACAGTGCTTGGCACATAGGGGTGGATATGATGATAACTATTGATATTTCTTGTTATTTGTTAGAATTTTTCTTTTTTAAAAAGCATGATTTAAAATATTTATAATTTCTTACTTATTTATAAATGTTAAACATGTTCTTGGAAATTTTTGAATTGTTATTAGTGACCTTCATTTTGGTATAATTTTTTTTACTTCAAGTTAAGGAATGTAACATTCAGTGTTCTCCGATGGTTTATTAAAATGCCTTTTCCTACCAAAATATGTACAGAAACAGAAAATAAGCATAATCAAACCTACAGGGCAAATCCTCTGGAAGCAAGAGAGTAAAATGTGCTCCTTTAATAGTATGCAAAAGGTGGTTTCTGCAAGTTTTTCCTTGTTTCTCTCTCTCTCTCATCTTTCTTTTTAATATTTTATTTATTATTTTTATTTTACGTGTATGAGTGTTATACCTGCATATGTGTAAGTGCACCCATGTTGCACAAAGCCCACAGAGGTGGGAAGAGGGTGTTGGATTCCCTGGAACTGGAGTTACAGATGGTTGTTAGCCATCATGTGTGTGCTGGGAATTGAACCTGGGTCCTCTTCAAGAGCAGCCAGTGCTCTTAACTGCTGAGCCATCTCTCTAGCCCCTCAAAATACAACTTTTATAGCATATATCATTTTTGTTTTTATGGTCCCATGATACCTTCCTATATATCGTTTTTGCTCCCTCTTCCCTCTCTCCCTCTCCCCCCCTTTCTCCACCCCCCTTTCTCTCTTTCTTTCTTTCATCTCTTATCTGTCTATGCTTGAGATCAAACTCAGGGTTTTTTACATGCTAGGCAAGTGCTTTGCCACTAAGCTGTATCCACAGCTTAGAACTTCATAAAATCTTAGTGACAGGTAGAGTTCATCAGAGAAAAGTCAGAAAAAAGGAATGTGCTCATCACTGAAGGTCAGACCATGCCTTATGTTGATCCTCACAATCTTAAATGCGGACAATAAAATGTAAATGATTTGTCAGCCATATGTGCTGCGATCTTTCAGTTCAGCAAGGTGAATTTAGAAGTCTTGCTCTACTGGCAATAATGGTGTGTCAGCCAGTAGCATCCACTCATTCTCAGATGACAACAGCATGATTTAATTAGCTCTTGTTTATGTTTGGAATATTGATACACTTTAATTCTATCCATGCTGTCATGCAGCACAAACACATAGAAAGGTCTGCCTTTGGTCTAAATGCAGACTTTCTTTTGTTGGTGCAGTGACATTTGAACTGCACATCAGTATAAAACGCTTATAATAAGGCTGGGCGTGGTGGCACACTCCTTCAATCCCAGCATTTGGGAGGCAGAGGCAGGTGGATCTCTGTGAGTTCAAGGCCAGCCTGGTCCACATAGTGAGTTCCAGGACAGCTAGGGCTACAGGGAGACCCTATCTCAAAAAGGCCAAAAAAAAAAAAGCTTATAATAATAAGTCAGATGTCAAATCATCCAATAGACCATCTAATTCTGAAAAAAATACCCCTATCAATGAATGATATCATTGACTTGAATACAAATACTCAATCAGAGTGGAAATGCAAGTTGGTTTATTAAAATGCAGAGTTGAGATTGCTTTTGAGATCAGAGCTACAAAAATACATATATTTCCATAAATTGTGTTTTACCATTCTGATCTTTTGTAAAGATTTGATGATTTGGTTGTTAGTATAGCATGTGCTCATTATGACATATAATTCTTAACCTGGAATGATAAACTCTGTTCTAATAATGCTTATGAAAGTTAGAGAAAATGGGTGCTTTTGGAAGCCATATAGTAATTTAAATTGTCATACAAGAGTTTTTCTTTGTAACACATTCTATTTAAAGAGGTTTTTTTTTTGCTGAGGAGCTCATTGGAACAATCTAGAGTGAAGACAAATGCTCCCTGCTTGGCACAGTGTGGCCATTGTCTCACAAATTCAGACTTCTAATTAAGCAAAGCAGCTCTACAGGTAGGCAGAGGCAGTGAAAACCCTTGCCTTATCTCCTCTATTTTCCTTACCCTTTCTTGATTTCTCTACCCTTCTTACAGAAAAATAAAGAGATATACATTAGAACTACATATATGCTCCTTGATATCTCTGATTACATATAGTCCAAAGAGCAGAAAGGCAGAACCGAGATGATTACACAACCCTAAAGCTGGACATTTTCAAATACACTGTGGCCAAAGGAAAGGGGAAAGATGCTTTAAAGCTCTCCAGCCATTCCATCTCCGCCCGCATTTCCCCAGATCAGGAAGGTAATTAGCACCAAATTCAACATAAGAAACCACAGAAGTTAAAGAGCTAATACTGGCAGCTTGTTTGTTCTAGAGGTTTCCACACAATTTCAGCCAACTTGATATTTGGATCTCTCATGTCAGGAAAGCAGTTGATCAGTCGAGTTTTAGCAGCAGTCTCGATGGGGTGGCAGTCACATTTTAATGTAATTTTTAGGAAGGTGATACACTGAAAAATAATATCCCAATTATGGATTGATGGAGTACTGATACTGGAGTTTTAGCAGTGATTGTTATCTGAAATCAGGACATTTCTAAAAGAAATTTTAAAATAACAAAGATAGTGTCGACCAAGTAGATTCATGAAAAAAGTCTTGATTCTGCAGCCTCCTTGGTGAATGCATCACCGAGTATCACAAACACCCTTACATTCTTGTTACATCTTGTGAATGTGTGAATGGCAAACAGAAGAGACTCAAGAATGGCCAATCGCTGTCCCTCTAATAGTGTCTGATATTTGAGTCCTTTGTTCTTTTTGTGCTAGTTTCAGGTGTTTTTCTCTTATTCTAATGAGTTCTTATAGCCTAAAAATCAACACAAAAAAACAGTCAAAATTATGGAAAAAGAATGCCAAGGTCACACCACAGTCATGTCCTAATGCTTAGTGTGCAGAGAAAGCAGTTATTTATTAAAAGTAACACACAAAAACACGAATAGAATACCAGTCTGTACAGAAGAGCATGGTATGATTTCTACTTAATATTTAATAACACACTTGGAAAATTCTCCTGCATTAACATAGTGGGAAACAATAAATACAAATACTAGATAATATAAGAACACAAAGAAAGTAGACAAGTTTCCGTGGATAAAGGCTGTCAGCCCTAGAAACTTGAGACTCAGTGATGGCACATCCTCAGTGAGCCCACCTGCCTGGGATGATCGCTCCCTGCTCACAAATTTCTCTCCTAAGAATGTCCCTACAAACTGGAGTGATTTATTTTTCCACATTGCAAAAGACAAGAGACCCAGCATTCTTTTGATTCTATCAAATTATTTCATATCATTCCTTCACTGGGACAGGCAACTGGTGCAGACTGGTGAGAAGTCTGGAAGCTGGGATTGACGCCATAGGGCTTTCCCCTTTCTACGGGTGGAACACGGAAGATGAAGATTAAGCCTGCAAACAAGAACAGCAAAATCTCAGGTTGTACAAAGTGAGGAACTCAGTGTGGCGGGGGAGAGCAGGTCTTAGTAAGAAGTGTTAGTGACTCACTGATACTTTCCACACACAATAGTCATGTGAATGTCTCTCATACACTTCAAACTGAACATTCTGAGTAGAAAAAATACTCTATTGTCTCCCAAACCTGGACCTCACTCTGTAATTCCAATCTTTACTGTTACTTCTTTGATTCTTTCAGACACTCCAGCTGGAAAGATGCGCAGCATCAGTAGGACTGTTCTTTCCCCTGCCTAGATTCATTCACCACATTTTGATTTTATTATTTTTATGTTATGTTAGAAGTATGTTGCTTGAATGTAGGTAGGTGCACCTGTGTCATGTGGTATCCACAGAAGTCAGAAGAGGTTGTCAGATCTCCTTGAACTGGAGTTATAGACAGTTATTAGTCACCATGTGGGTGCTGGGACCCGAACTTGGGTCCTATGCAAGAGCAGGCAGTGCTCTTCAACACTGAGCCATCCCTCTAACCCATATTTTGATTTTCAAAAATATTTTATTATTTTTGTTTTATGTGTATGAGTGTATTTCCCACACATTTGTAAGTGCACCGTGTTGTGCAATGCCTGCAGAGGTCAGAAGAGGGTGTCACATCCCCTAGAACTGGAGTTACAGACAGTTGTTAGCCACCATGTGGGTGCTGGGAATCAAACACAGGTCTTCTTCAAAAGCAGCCAGTGCTCTTAACCATGGGGGCTTCTCTCCAGTCCACATTTTTTTTTAACAGTGCTTGGTATTGAACTCTGAGCCTTGCACTGGTGAGACAAGTGCTCCACAACCAAGAAATGTCCCCAGTTGCACGGCTATGATGTACTGGGACTAGTGTCTGCATAGTCCATGTAGGATGCCAAAGGGACTGCATCAGGGTGCCATTAATGTCCTTCTGGAGCATTTCAGATGGTCCAGCACATGTGAGAATGGAAAAGAGAGGAGATGTACTGATGAGGGAGCAAGCAGGAGGTCATCATGTTTGCTGAAAAAAGGCAGGAAAAGAAGGACAAGTCATGCATATTTTCTCTCATTTGTGGATTATAGATTTTTTTATAGACACATAAAAACCAGAGACGAGACTGCTTGGGGGAAGGAAGCTGACTGGCCGGAGAGGAGATGGAGGTGAGGGGAAGGGTATGGGGGATGAATATGGTCAAAATACACAATATATTTGATAAAAAGAGTTTATGGAACTTTACTATGCCAATAAAAAAATCCCACCTTAATGGAAGTTCTGTGTAACAATAAATTATATCCTGTGGTCAGGCTAGCCTCCCTACTCCTCATAAGAGAAGAGTCTTGGCAAAAGATAACAGGGCACTTTTTTACCTTCGGATTTGCGCCAACAATGCAAAGAAACGCACACGATGGCGATGAGCACCCACATAGCTTTGACTCTTAGATTCTAGTGACCTTCAGAGGTTATCATAAGATTTTTAATTAACAATTTCTTTAATATAAGTAGCTATTTTTCAGTGCGGTACCAGCTACTTCGAGGTAGAACCACTTTTGTTCTCATAGTGGGTATCAATATAAACAGGGTAAGTTGAAACAAAAATAACCCTTTTATGATTGTAACGTATTATGGGTGCTGTTAATCTCAGTTGTTAGCTTGACTGGATCCGGAATCAACTCACTGACTGATAAGCCACTGGGCACACGTAAGGGATTTCTTGATCAGATTGTTTAAGTGGGAAGAACTTAATGTGGGTAGCACCTTCCCGTGGCAACTCAGATAAAAGGAAGTCTTTAAAAAACCTGTGCATTTTGCCTGCTTGCCTCTACTCTTGCTGACAAGTCCGTCAACTCTTGTGGCCACTGCCACTGCATTCCTTCACTGAACTTTTTCAGGCTGCCTACGTGGACTGAAGAACAGAGGCTCTCCTGGTATCTTCCAGGTCTTCAATGTCGATTAAGACTCCTGAGGTACCCAGCTTCACCCAGTACCCTGCTTCATGGACTGAGCAGTTACTACTGGGTCCTCGGCCTCTTCAGTGACAGCCATTGTTAGACTAGCCAGCCCATGTGATGTAAGCCAATCTAATTAAATGCCCTTTAAATACATATTCATTCTATTGTCTCTGTTACTCTAGATAACCCTGACCAATACAGTACTCAAGTATGTCACTGAATCTGCAGGGGAAGGTAATATTTTCTGAAGCCCTATCAACCTTCTTACTGTTGATATAAAATTAGGATGAGTTTGAATTGATGAGCCAGCATCAATCATTCTACTCGGTCTTTAATTTTCTTTCTGTAATTGTTTTCTTATTTTCTATGCCAGATTTCACGCTCCCAATAGATGATGCTCTGCAAAAGACAAGAACCGTAGCTCAAAAGTCTTTTGGGATTCCTGTCCGCCCCGCCAACCCAGATTAGACATAACTCCCTGCACAAAATAGTGGATCAATACACAAAGAAGGAAGCATTAAGTGTATCTGGAATCTTATTTTGAGAAGTAAAATTTGAGTGTAAGTGGTTGCTTCCACATTATTGTTTGCTGCTACACATAGATTCAGAAACTTCTTAACTTCAGTTCTAAATCTTCAAGGTCTGATGAACTCATTCCAATTTATTCTGAATCATTAGACTGATAACTGGTTTTTAGTTGACAACCTAGAAAGTACTCACTGGTTATGAAATTCTAAGTACAGCGACAGAAATATGTATGTCGAAGTAAAAGTAACATAAATAGACAGTGCAACTGACATCTGTCAAACCTGTTTCTTCTACTACTTTCTGATCTTTATTCTTCAGAATATGTCTATGCTCTAAAATTTTTCAGAAAAGCAACAAAAGTTATGTACTTCTGAAAATCAAAAGAATCCATAGGCTAGGAATACAATCTTTTTTGCACATGTATGCAACGTGGTATGTGTGCATGTGTATATGCATGCTTGCACGTGTGGGCATGTGTGAAGGCCTGAGATAATGTTGGATGCTTTCTTGATTACTCTTCACCTCGTACATCGAGGGAGGGCATCTTACTTGAACTCATTTCACTGATTTGGCTAGTGTAGCCAGCCAGCTTGTTTGTTCCTGGGACAAGCCCGCCTATGCCTCCTACAGGTTGGGATTACAAGGGGGCTGCCACACCCACCGCCTATTTACATGGTTACTGGAAATCTAAGTTTTCATGGTTGCTTAGGAAGCACTTTACCTCCTCAGCTGTCTTTTCAGACTGGAATATGTTTTTTCAAGTATAAAAACTAAAAAAAAAAACCAACTGGGTTTCTCTCTCCTTTCTCCCCACCTCTCTTTCTTTGTTTCTTTCTGAGGCACGGTATCATTAGACTGTTATGAAGCTGAGCATGACCTTGAACTTCTGATCTTCCTGTCTCCCCTCCCCAGTGCTGGGATTATAGGCATATGTAACCATGTCTAGTTTTATGTGGTGCTGGGGACTGACCCCACGGCTTTGTGCGTGAGAAGCAGGCATTTTACCAACTAAGCCACACCCCCAGCTTGGACAGTAATTTCTTTTATTAAAGATATTTGGATTGACAGTATGTCTCATATCTTACACAGCTTTTCCTTCTCTTATTGTTTTTGGTCCCACCCATTTGAACAGAAGAGAGCTTGTCCTTATCCAAGTTAAATAATTGGTTTCCACATGTGGAACATTTTGTAACTTAGAAAGCACCTCTTTACTAGGTCCTGGGTTGCAAGAAGCCACTGCTGACTTGCAAGGAAACTTCCTTTTTATCAGTTAAAACTGATTCACATGCCTCCACTCCCAGCTCTCTAACTGGGCTCCTGAAAGAGCTCATTACAAATGGAAGGATAAAGTCCCAGGTTCCTCTCACAGGCTAGAGGGGATGACACTGCTGCTGTTATGTGCACTTGGATGGATGGTCTCTGCCTCTGTCTTCTGCTCCTGATGAAAGAGGCATTCAGGGAACCAGGTACTCACCAAGTGATTGTTGAGTCTCTGTAAGAACACCATATTAGTAACTGGGCGGTGGCCACAGGCAGTACACAGAGCACTGATAGTCCTCACTCTGCACATGTCACTCAGAGAGCTGAGCAGGTACTGGACATGCAAGTATTTATTGGCTCTTTTGCCTTTTATTGTTTTTTTCTGAAGGATAAAGTTTTCTGTATGTTCCGTAAAATATCAAACATTAATTCTTATAAGAATCAATGATTCTTATGGGAACTAAATCAACATAAGAGACTCTCCTAATCTGCTTCTAGGAATGCCAAAGGCAATTCCGTATGGAACAATTCTAGTGCAGGCCTGACAAGACACCAGAAGTATGAGTGTTTTCTGCCTGTGTTACACTGGCTCCAGGCTTGAAAGATTTCTACTGTTTTTGAATTAACAATCATTTCTATCTGGTCTCCTTGAGACACCAGAAGAACTCTGTCCCCCAGTTGGTCAAGTAGAAAAACACGTCTTTATGAACGGCTGGGAATAAGAAACCTTAACTGAGACTGCATTTTTTGTCACTCTATTCGAAGGGCTTTGTGCACATATCCGAGTTTCCTAGATCCAGAGAGAATGTGCCTCCTGATGTGGTTCTGCAGAGAAGGTGATGGCTCTTCTGTGGAGTGCCTCTGGACCACTGGTTCTGATCCAGTCTGTGGGGGTGATGTACCTCCTTGTCCCTGTGTGGCTGTTGTATTGTACCCTTTCATGTAGCACACTAAAGATTTGACAGCAATGTTCCCTGTGTCTTGCTGGTTGGTAATCATTAAGCTATGGAACCTTGCCTAATTGCCTCTGTTAGGGTGTTTACTGATTCAAGTACAGACAGCTACATTTATAAGGAAGCATCAGTGATAGGCAGGAAGGGTAAGTTGTCCCTCCTTAGACAGGCAGGGCTGTTGGAAGACCCTCCTACAATTGTAACTTTTCCTATAGTTTGTTTCTTGCAAACAGTGATGTTTCACTGACACAAACCATTAACTTTTCAGGGTTTAAAAGCCTATAAAAATAATCTAATGCACAGCAGGCTAAGAAAACAGATATTAATGAGTATCTCTGTGAATGGAATTAGGAAACTTACATATTTATTGTCCAGGTGTAGGGAGGATCCATCAAGTTGTCAGTTCTTGGCTTTCCCTTGCATAGAGTGCTCGCCTGAAAACAGAGGATAGGTTTTGATATATGCTCCCAGAGAGTGGTGGAGGATGAAAATAAGGTTTTTTGGCTTTCCTTTTTTTTTTTTTTTTTTCCCTTAAAGAAAACTTCAATTTTCCTGCAAGATTGTCATTAAAGCCACAGTTTGCCTCTTGGTATTGCCTAGAAATTATTCAGCAAGATTTCTGAGCTTTCTTTGACCATCATCTATTTCCCCATAAAGCAACCTTGTTAACTAACTCCCTGGAGGTAGGGGGTATGAACTGGGAGACATAACAACAAGATACCTGGGAATGCATTATTGATTCCTCCTTGTTACGTGAGCTGGCTCTGCCTAGGCAAACCTATACCACATATTTAATGTGCCATTTTATCAAGAAGATATTCTTGGGAATTTTTATTCAAATAATTCTGTGAGAGTTTTGGGAAAATGAGTTTATAAGGCAATATGAACACTTAAGTGACATTCAAAGATGCACATAGGTGTCATTCCTCAAAATTTCAGACATCTATCACTACTTGGTGTAAAAGTAGGCATAGTAACCTGTGATGAGGGGAAGATGAGAATCTTCAAGTAGTTTTAACCTGGCACTAAATGCATCACTAGCAGATTTCACACTACCTGCATCCTTCAGGGAGAATTAAGTATCATCGATCAGTCATAATTTCAGGTAAGATTCTCCAGTGTTAGAATAAATGTCATCATTTTGTGTTAGCTTTCGTGTTGCCAGTGCTTAGGACAGCTGTTTTCTGGGGACAGTGTGGATGTTACCAGTTACCTCCACAGCCACAATGGTAATCAATTGTACCAGAGAGCTAGGGGGAGCACTCGGCACTGCTCCCCAAGGTCTCCTTAGGTTCTGTGCTGGGACAGCTGCTGGGCACAGTGTGACAGGACTTGCAGCCCCAATCCCACCGCACCCTGTCATTTCCCACCGTTTATATTGCCAAAGGCGTAGCACCAGCCTGGAGCCCATGACCATGAAGAAGAGGAATGGGATGTAAGCACTGTCCTTCTCTAACCCCTGCTATCTGGCAGAAACCTTGTAAAGAAGATCATGGTAAAATCATTACAATTCTTAATATTTTACCTCAAGTTCTGTCAAATTAGGAATGGACACTGTGTGAGAAAATTTCAATAACAGCATGATTTTGATAATAATGATAATAATAATATCTGTGATAAAAGCAAATGAAGCACTTGCATTTCCAGAATGGGGAAAAAGCAGTTGGAAGGAAATAGCATACCAAACACTCACAGTGAGTACATCTAGTTTAAAAGTTCCTTTGTGTTCTCTATTTTTCTATTTCATATTATACAAAATGTGGTCAAATATTTTCTTTCCCGGTGTAGGGGAGCATGCCTTTCACTCCAGCACTTGGAGACAGAGGCAAATGGATCTCTGTGAGTTTGAGGCCAGACTGGTCTATAGCAAATTCCAGAGCCAGCCAGGACTACATACAGAGATACATACATATCTCAAGAAGATAAAATTAAAAGTTAAAATATTTTCTTCCTCTTTCTCACAACCTTTCATGCTAAAAGAGAGGTGAAATGTCTGTTAACTTTCTGGGTTGCAGTAAGAGAATCTCTTTAACGCATCATGTAATACATACATTTTGCAGTCAACTGTGGTGATGTTTAACTTGGCTAGATTTTTTACTAAAGCTAAGTGGGAGAATAGGTATGCTCATGGGGGACTCCTCCTCCATCTGCCACACTTGGTGCAAACATTCTTCTGGAAACAAATGCTTACACAGCATACTTTTTATTTTGTAGAAGGACAGCTCTAACTTTAAACATGTTTGAACTACATTTTCAGTAGATTGCTTGAGTGAGAGCATGTCTAAAGGAAGCAGGAGCATGGACGGACAAGCACGGTGACCCAATGAAGGGGGAAGATTGTGGGGGAGGCAAGGAACTGTCTTCCCTAGGAAAATGACTAGAATTTTAGCTGGGGCTCTTGGAGGCATCTAGAAACTCCGAAAATTTAGCATCCACTGGCATTTTTCCTGGAAGCAGGAGGTTGCAGAGTCTGTCTCCTTGGAAACACTGTTTATTGACTTCTTTCATGACATAATTCATTTTGAGATAAATGTCCCAAGATTCTAGAGTGAAATAATGGCCATCTCCCAAATCATTACAGCCACTAAAACTCTGATTTCATTGTGCTGTCCATTTATGCAATTAATTTATACTTTAAGTCTTAGACCTTGAAGTAAATAATATACATTGTAGCAATCTTCAGTTCTGGTTGGTGAGTGGCTGATGTCTGTTTTAAAATGATTTTGTGTATCTTTAAGTATTTCAAGAAGATTACATCGGTAACAGTAGAAAAACTGAGGGAGCCCGGCACGGTGGCGCATGACTTTAATCCCAGCACTCGGGAGGCAGAGGCAGGTGGATCTCTGTGAGTTCAAGGCCAGCCTGGTCTACATAGTGAGTTTCAGGACAGCTGGGCTACAGGAGACCCTGTCTCAAAAAGACCGAAAAAAAAAAAAAAAAGAAAAGAAAAACAGGTAAACCTGTGAATTACATTTAACCTAATCAATATAGGTTTTATTTTAGTTATATTTTAGTAGAAATTTTAGTACTGATCTTGAGACAAATAAAAATAATTTAAAAATTTGGTGAGCATAATTTCATAAAGAAAACATTTGAAAAAGTTTGAAAGGCAATGGGGAGATTTTGATGGGGAACATTTAAGAAGCCAAAAGTTTTGTTAACATTGGACTTTAACCAAGATTGTGGGGGTTTAAGAACCATTGGTGGTCATTACACTTTATATTATTAATTCTAGGTTGCTGAAATCTACTCAGAATGGCCATTTCTGTTTCATCTGGGCATTTTACATGGTAGTCTGCTGGACTGACCTTTGAAGTTATTTTGAAAGTGGTGTTTTCCAAAGGCAAGTGGGAAAAAGTGATAGCACCAGAAAACAAATCTCAGCATTTCCATGATAGTAGTCATTGCTTCTTCCTAAAGCTGTGCCCTGACATGTCCCTTAGAAAGATAAAAGAAGCTGGCAGGGTTCAGGGTCTGCTGATGTATCCATTGTGGTCAAACTTCATTTGTCATTGCAGTCACCCTCTGTCTGGAGAGCTTCAGTTGTCAGCTTGACACACCCGGGTAGAGGGAGCCTCAACTGAGGAACTGCCTCCATTGACTAGCCTGTGGCCATGTCTGTGGGGTATTTTCTCGATTGTTGAGAGATATGGGAGGCCCCAGCCCACTGTGGGTGGTGCCACCCTGGGCAGGTTGTTCAGAATTATATAAGAAAGCAGGCTGAGAGGCAAGCCAGTAAGAGTGTTCCTCCACAGCCTGTGCTTCAGCTTCTGCCTCCAGGTTCCTGTCCTGAGTTCCTACTTCCTACTTTGTACTCCCTGCTGTGACCCAGGAGATATAAGCCAAATAAGCCATTTCCTCCCCAAACCGGTATTGTTCAGAGTGTTTTGTCACAGCAATCAAATGCAGACTAGGACACAGTTAGAGCAGAAAAAAAAAAAAAAAAAAAAAAAATCTGCTTTTTGGTTTGCAACAAAGAACCACAAGAGGTTCCTTGAGAAATCCATGAATCTGCTGTCATTTTCCTAGAAATGGAAATTAGAGAGGGTCAGGTGGTCCTTGTTGCAGCCCCATCCTCACTAGGAGAACCAGAGGTTCCTGAACAACACCCCATCCCACAGCTCCAGAGCCTAGGAAACTGGGGAACATTTGGATAAATTCCCAAGGGAGAGAGGATGAGCATATGGCCCTACCACTGTATTACCTGGCACACAGAGGCAGGCTCAGAGCTTTACTTGATCAGTGGTATAATCATGCTCAGGGTTCCTCAGGAGCTGACTTAAGACTAATGCGCATTCAGGCTGCTTACCCAGTTTCCCACCTTCCCCTTTACCTAGCAGAGCAAGCTCAGCTTCATAGTCATTGCTGGTGAACAGCCAGGAAGAACCTAGCCATAGATTCCTACTATTCTGTGAATAATTTAGGCTCTTCTGCCCTTTTAGATAGGATTAATCCTGAGAGAAAAAAAATAGAGTGGGCTTACAGGAAATGTGTTCACTAAAGAATGTAAGAGATTCAAGAATAAAAAAATATATCTCTTAAAAATAAAGATGTGTCACATATGCCTGGGCAATTCATAGACAATGTCGTGTGTGACCAGTTGTGGTACTTGGTAATAGTCTCCAACTGGTGTAAAATGAGCTTCTTTGATGAGTGACGACTGGGATATTTTTCTGTAAATATAAGGCTATATATTTTGCATATAGTAAGAAATCACATTAGTCTAGAGATGTGACAGTCTTAGGGTTTTCTCTAAGATCTATGACCACTCTAGCCATGTGTATTTGGTTATGTTTACAGTACCACCCTTGAGTTTCCCTCCACTGAGTGAGCTTTTAGTCTAATTAGGTAGCTGCTGATTGAACCCAAGATAAAAGAGCCACTACCGCACCAGTGTCCTATGCTGTGCTGGCCATTGATGTGGTTATTTGGTCTTGAAGCTGATGTTGGACCATAGATTGAAACCTCTACACCTAAGGCTCATGGAACATACAACAGAGGTAAAGAAGAGGACACTAATAACTCTCTCAGCTCTCATTAATGAAGCTCCCTCATGCAGCAGAGGGCCAGGAACACAAAAGATTACAAATGGCCAAAGTGTAGAGATACAGAGTCTGCTGAATGCTGGTCCTTGGACAGGACTCCTTTATTAAACTTCACCTACCCAAGGCTCAGTGACCATCTCAGAAGAGGGGGCAGAAAGATTGTAAGAGCCAGGGAGGAGGTGCATGACCATATGGAAACAGAGTCCTACAAGCTCCTAGGAACCTGCTCATATGATTCTATGGCAATGGTGTCAGCATACACAGGTCCATGCAAACTCAGACAAAAACCCAGCATAGAACTGGGAAAATAAACAGCAGACGCTAATCTTATTTGAAGAAATATTGGCAACTGATTGCTGCTAGGTGAAGAAGAGCTGATCTTCCTAAAGCAAGGGACTCTAGATAGGCTGACTAGACCTCAGTGGATGGACTTGCACTGGGAAATGTCTGGGGACACTGACTTGACACAGTGC
Source organism: Nannospalax galili (assembly GCF_000622305.1). Classification (NCBI taxonomy): domain Eukaryota; kingdom Metazoa; phylum Chordata; class Mammalia; order Rodentia; family Spalacidae; genus Nannospalax; species Nannospalax galili. Next base: position 3,683,900 of record NW_008360331.1, on the reverse strand, counting down.
GCCTTAACAAGGATGACAGAGTATATGGGGGGGCTATGTGAGGGTACTGGTGCGAATGGGGATACAAAGATGATTAAGATTGTTTGAAATGTTCTGTATGAAATATACAAAAAAATCAATAAAAACTAATTAAAAATAATAAAGTAAAATAAATAAATAAATAGGGCAATGGCGAACTGGGAAGCACTCAGTGGTAGAGAACTTGCCTAGCATGCTCTGGGTTCCATCTCAAGTAGGGAGGGAAGAAAGGAAGGAAGGAAAGGAGAGAGAGAGAGGGCAAGAGAGAGTACGCTCACATGAGGGTTAAGGCCTATCTGTAGCTTTGGGGTCCTTAATCTTATAGTCCTGTTTGCCTGTTATACTTCATTCTGCTTTGACTATTCTTCATGAAATAGGAGCATTAAACTTTTAATACCTTGCTTTTGATTTTGGACAATATTTATAGCTTATTTTTATAAAATTGCTTTTAGATACTAGAAATGTGTATAACATAGTTCTTCATTCTGTATTTCTCACTGAACATATACATGTATGCTAAGGTGATTTTGTATAAGTAAACTTTGGGGGATTTGAACATTGTTAATGTATTAATGTAACTTGATATTCAATTAGAGCTATATGGGCAACTTTGTAAAACTTAAAACTTATACTTGTGTTTACTTTCTTTGATTTGTGATATTAATGCTTTAAATATTGGTTTACTCAAACCAAGAAAAATACTATGTATTTTTATTTTTCATAACAATTTTGCATCTCATTTGTTATTGATATGCTTTTTTGAGATGGGGTCTCCCTGTAGCCCCAGGGGGCCTGGGACTCACTATAGAGACCAGGTTTGCCTTGATCTCACAGAGATCTGCCTACTTCTGCCTCCCAAGTGCTGAGATTAAAGGCATGTGCTATCATGCCCAGCTCATATGTTATTGATTTTGATACAAATATATCTTATATAAATTATATTTGTATTTAATAAGTTTTACATTTTGAATTAAGTAAAATATGGCTAAGAAATTTAAAAAGAAATGCAGCTTTTATCAATAGGAAAATTTATTTTATGGTTCTTGAGTAGGTCAGCTGAGATTTTCTGAAATAATACAAATCATTATCTGCATTTTAATTGACTAATAAATTCTGATTCCAAATGACCAGTACACACACACACACACACACACATCTCAAAATGAAAGAAAACAAGAGCAAAAGTTTTTGAAGCCCTGTTAAACTTCATTTTCTTTCTGCCAGTCCTTCAGAGAAGGCAGCAGCCAGCCACCACTTACTGAGGAGAATGCACCTACCATACTTCTATAAAATGCAACCTCACAAAACCCGTCCCCAATCATCTTATCAAAATGGTACTTTAAAGACTTTGTCCTTATAACAGAAACTTGTATTTATTGAGAGTTACTATCAGACTATTTCTAAAAAAAATGTTCTGTATTCTGGTTTGTTTTGTATAAATGAAATCCCTGTGGTAGTTCCATTTCAAAATAATCATTTTTCATCTAACCAGCTGAGGACTTACCAGACTCATGAGAGATTGCTTTAACCGTGAGCAACTTCACACTCTCTTTATCGGATTGAGGCCTGTTAGGTACAGAAATGCTAAATTAGCACCATAAGTATTTGCCTTGTGTTTGTGAAAGAAAGTAAATGAAACACATAGAATGAAGAGAGGATGCACGCAGAGCTGTTTTTATGTTCTTCTATGGCAAAATCTATGTTCCTGCACATATAGGTACACACACGGCAGCATTTTTCTAGTACTTCTTGAAGAAGTATAGTGGGTCCGTATTTCTCTGGTACAGCAGTGATCATCAGTGATCTTATATGTCCCCTGGATCACAAGGCCCAGGTTGTATGCACACATCTCTAGTTCTGATATATGAGTAGGAAGACATAGAAACATTTCCAGACTTTCTGAGCTGATAGTGAGTTTTGGGGATATGTATTTTTATTAATCCCAAGATCATAGCACCTGAACCATCTATTTATTTTATTATTTTTATTTTATATGCATGAATATTTTGCCTGAATGTATGTGAATGCACCATGTGCACACAAAGGAAGCAAGAGGTCATTACATCCCTGGAGCTGGAGTTATAAGTGGTAGTCACCACGTGGGGTGCTGGGAACTGAACCCAGGTCTTCTGCAAGAGCAGCCAGTATTCTTAACCACTGAGACATCTCTCCAACCCCAAGAAAATTTTCCCTGCATGAATGATAGGATCATAAGTTTTAAGGGAGGAAAGTGATGCAGCCCGACTTACTGATCATTTCCATTTTCTGGCGTGCCTGGGAAAAAGAAAAAGTAGTTGTCATTAAACCTGAGATGTGGGGATGGACTTGCTGCTGAAAGTCTCTATAAAACTAGTTTTTATTTTGCTTATTATTCACAAACATTTCCTCAGGTTCAGTTAACACTCATCCTGACATGGGACAGCCCTCGTTAGACCAATGCAGCTCATCTTAGCTCTAATTTAATTTTGACCTTATGGATTCATGTTACTTTGAGAGAGTACTGCCCATGCTTGTACATTCCACAGACATTAGAAACTCGGATGTATTTAATATCTTTGAGAATCTTCTCCTCAAAGTACTGGATTTCCTTTGTCAACCAGAGAATGTAATTTTCTGTTTTCCTTTGTAATTGCTCTTTCTTGGGACACAAGTCACTATATTCGTGATGCGCTACAGTGGAGATAATCTTCCATTGGATGTTAAGCCCCTCACTGATTCAGCCTCTCTAGAGCACCTTGCTGACTGCCAGTACTATAGACAGCTAGTCTTTTTTATGCTCTGCAAGGCTTCTTCCCAAGTGTCTGACAGAAAATGCTTGGGTTCTTCGTGAAGATGGCTCCTTCTGCACAGGGCCATGACCTCTCTGCAGTGGGTGCCGGACTGTCTAATTCCTTTGTTTTACTCTTGATTGCATTCTCTAGCCTTCAACCTCTGTCTCAGGTTCCTTTCTTATCTAATCTAGTTTGTCTAATCTAGCTTATCATATAGTTTTTGTATATCTCTACTGCCTTTGAGTGTTACTGTTTCATAAGGACCTTGATTTACATTATCAGTTAGGCTGCTTTTGTTTCTGTCACCCAACCCAAAACATCCAATCAGAACTCTACATCTCTTTAGAATTCACCCACGGCACCATGTGCTGCTCACTAACGGGGTCTAACCTTGTCTTTTCCCACAACTAGGGTTTAATAGGATTGTTTATTCATATAGGTACTGTATACAATGTCCCCTGTGATGTTTAGAGCTTCCTTTCAGAGTGAGTCCATAAAATTTGCATGCCTGTTGTAATATTTTTAAGAGTACTGTAATGGTGGGGTCATTAACAGACAGATGCCTGTCAACAGACTTTCTGCTTGTGCATCATGCTTGCTTGAGTTAACAGTCAGCCCACTGTCAACATTATTCATATAAGCTTAATTGCAAATCTCTGATTCATGTTGTCTTCCAGAGAGCAGAGTGGGCTTATTAATTTCTCAACATAATGAAGTCTCCTCCACACATTTGAAGAATGATTAACTGCGGGTGTCTAATGGTGAAAATTTAATGATAACAGTGCTGTAAATTCTGTTTGGAAAACAAAGTTAACAGTAGCCAAATAGTTTTGACTAATTATATAATTTCGAAACTTGGCTTTACATCATCAGAATAACTCTCCATAATGGTAGGAATTTTACCCATTTGTAGAGTCACCTTTAATAGAAAATGTCTCTAGAAAATGTCACTTCTTAAATCATGTATTTTCAAAGCCTTTCTATGCAAAACAATCTTTTTTCAGCACAGAGTCTTTTCACAAGTGGATTTAACATTATTTTTTATCCATCTTATATACTTAACACTCCTAGTTTCCAGCTGTGGTGGCTGTTTTCTCATAGAAATAGGATTGGAGGCTTAAAAACAGAAAAAAATAAGCTAGCTTATACAAGCTATTTCCTCTTTGGAAGCTGGATAAGAAAGTATATTTCAGACACAATGAAATTTATTTACTCACTTCCAAAGGAAAATACGTTGGTCTGTTTTCTTATTTCCCACCTGGAGCTAAAATGAATAAAACGGTGTCTCCCAACTTTCCCCTTTGCTGTCATGATCTGCTCCAACAGTCTGTGAGATGCATAGTCAGTGGTTGGCCTAAACTGTGTTCTTAGTGTGCTGGGGTTTACTGTACATGGTGTAAGAGAAAAGCCGTGCCCCTCGTAAGCCATATAAAAATAAGGACCTTTTTCTTTTAAATAGTTTATGAGGCTCAGTTAGAACTTTGTTAGTGAAACAGAATGAAAATAGAGAAAGGACAGATGCTATTTCACTGGACATTTAAAAATTTAACTCAGTAAACAGAATAAAAGTCTTATATAGATGGCACAACACAAAGTGAGGAGCGTATGGTTTGTGATGGGAAGATTATGGCTGGGTTTGCAGGCAAGACAAGCCTGTAACAAAGTAAAATGCTCAGTACCATGAATAATGTCATCAAATCTCACAGACTTAAAATTAAAGGTACAGTCTATTCTGCTTAATGAAGTGGTATTTAATGAAAAGTTACAATATATTACTATGTTAGCTGAATCCCAGAAGGTAAATATAGGACAAATATGTTCTCAAAGTCAAGAGGTAGGCTGGATATGCAGGAAAAATAATATGGATAAGTAGACGAATACCTGAGCTTCTCAACATGTCCAGGGCAGAGGTCTGGAATGGGCAGATGGATTGGAGTTAACATGACAAAGGGAATAACTGAGCTGTGTGAGCAGAAGGGGGTTCCTAGAAGGCACTGACTCAAAAGAGAGCTGAGAGCTTTGGACTAGAGAAACTACTGAATATAGACTGAAGGGAATATGAGGAAAGTAGAGAATTTAGCTTCTGATAATGTACTAGCATTGGTTCATTAGCTGCGACAGATATATTATACTAAGTTGACAATGATGAGGATGACACCAACGACGATGATGATGAAATCTTGAGGAATATAAGGGAATTTCTTATCTTTATTAATTATCTATAACTTTAATCTATTCTAAAATAGGAAGCTTATTTAAATAAAAAATAAAATGTATAGCACCATCATGGAAGATACCTATACTGGAAATAAGTTAGGGCTGCAAGGATGGATGTAAATCACAAAGCACTAGCCCAGAGACTATGGGCTCCAAAACTCAATTTCTAACTAGCCCCTGTTAATTGTGTTACAGCCCATTCATGCTCCCTTTGCTACCATATTCCTCTGACTGTCCACACAGCTGAGGCTATTTCATTAACAAAAATCTACCTATATTTAATATCTACCAAAGGTTCTTAATCATCATTCCTTACATCCAACAGTGTACAAAGAACTTTTCTGCCCTTTCCTTTCCATTTTTTTGTAATCAAGCCTCAATTTTCTATTGATATAACCCTTCTCCTTTTTACAGCTGCTCAAATTTACACTAAGAAAACATTCATTCTCTGTTCAGGGAATCAAAATGAAACAAAACAAAGGGCTATTACCTACCTGGGTCTCTCTTCCAGCACATTCGATATAAACCAACCAGTGTAAATACTAAGAGTGTTATAACAATCAGAGCAATAACCACCGGCAAAATAATACCTAAAAAGTATTGGAGAGATTGTCAGTCAAAGTAGCTGCCATATTTCATACAGATTACCAACTGCATAAGCATGTGTATGCTATCTTCTTTAAGAAAGATAAGAAACAATAGTCTTTCTTAAAAAATATTTCATTTATTATTTGTATTTTATGTGTACAAGTGTATTGCCTGAGTACACCCATGCCATGCAAAGCCCTAGGAGGTCAGATTGAGGGCATTGGATTCCCCTAGAACTGGAGTCATGGACAGTTGTTAGCCGCCATGTAGGTGCTGGGGAATCGAATCTGGGTCCTCTGCAAGAGAACTCAGTGCTCTTAACTGCTGAGTCAACTTGCCAGCCTCCACAGAAACAATATTCTATCAAAGCATTATTACGTTTTAGGCAAGGATTAATCTGATTTATGTTTGCCTGATTGTCATTTCTGACATATCCACTTGATGTCACTCTTGTAGCCTTCCTGAAACAAACTTCCAGCCCTCAAAAAGATGGTCCCCCATCTTCCTGGAGACTGGGGGAGTGAGGAGAAAGGAGACCAGAGGCAGATGCTTTCTAGATTAAAGGTAAAACCACACCCCTTTATTATATTGCCTTGTCCTTAATGAAGTTGCTATCCAGAAGAAAGTGGCAGCCCATTTGGGATTTTTCTAGTCCTAATGCTGGCTTTCCAAAAAACTCAAATATCTTTTCAATACTATTGCCTTAAAACTAGAAAATATGTACAAATCACACAGGAAATAACTTTTAAAAGCTGAAAATGGTTCAAAATAGATTGTGTGTGTGTGTGTGTGTGTGTGTGTGTGTGTGTGTGTGTGTGTACAAATTGGGGAAATTCCTGTTGTTTTTTTTTTCTTTTTTTAAAGAGGAGGGTGGCTTACGCTTCACTGTCAAGATTAAATATTTTGGTACATTCTGCTGACTTTGCGGATTTTCAAATAGATCGTAAGTGACATCATTCTTTCCTTCCCAAATGAAAATGATGTCATGAATCAACAGATTGATTCTTTTTGGGCTAACTCATTTAATGAAATAATTTTACTTAAACCAAAGATTTGTAATTCCAGTTTCACACACATTTGTTGAACTGTTAATTTCTAAGGGATATTAACTATTGGATATTCTATATTCCATCTTAGTATGCCCATAATGTGTAATATTGAATACATATGCTTTAGCTAAAATGAATTTAATTGCTATTTAAGGTAAAATTCTGTCAAGATAAAAAATCATTTTTTTTTGTAATTTAACTGCTAAAGAATATTTAATTGACAAATAAGGAAGGAATATGTTGAAGGCCTATAGCTTGAGGGCTTGAGCATGACTTATTAGTATGGTGACTTTGACCTGCTTATCCAGCTTAGCTGAAGCCAGTTCAAACTCATCATTCACCCTTGCTAGTTAGTACTTGCTTACCTCTAAGGCAAGAAAAAAAAATATGTGGTGATTAAGATCAGATCTATAAGAAATTCTCAAACCCAGCTGCTGTTATACTGGATTAAAATGAAACTAAAGGCTCAGAAAAGCTGAGAAAAGACTGAACATAACCCTTTCTTTTTATTGTTCCATTTAAATATTGTATCTGTCATCTATCTATCTATCTATCTATCTATCTATCTATCTATCATCTATCTATCTATCATCTATCTATCTATCTATCTCTATCTATCTATCTATCATCTATCATTTATCTCTATTATCTATCAATCTATCAATCTATTTATTCATATACATAGGCATACATATATCTCAATATATACATATATCTAAATATACATATATGGTACTCACTGGAATAAGAAGGGATGGTTGGTGGAGTAGTTGTGTTTTTCCAATCTTCATTATCTGTTATTTCAGGAAAGAAAACAAACAAGCTATTTTTGATTAATATGTCAAACCCTACAATCCTCCTTCCACTCCCATTTAAAGAAATATCTATGATTTATAAGTATGATGTTACAAGTGTAAAAATTTCCCTCCACATTGAAAATCAAGATGAGTAGTTTTATTTAATAAAGAACAGCCCAGTAGAGCAAGTTCCATTCACACACACAGAAATCATACCTTGAAACGGTGAGATGGTCTTTGGAGTTGTTACTGTCCTTGAGGGTAACACAGTGGCTTTAGATGATGTGCCTGGTGGTTGAGTGTTAACTATAGGAAAATCACAAATCCAGACTCAGGTTACAGTATTAAGTCTTAATATTGGATTTCTTTGTATATTTAAACAGCTTGCATTTTTAATGGTCTGAGAAAATACTTCATTGTTGAATGATAGGATTATAAGATGGTAACACTGAGCTTAACTTTTTCTAGTCTTCTTGGAAAGATGACTGACCATGGCAGCACATAGAGGAGTTATCAGTATTGCATCTTCCAGAGCAGAACTGGCCAAGAAAACCCAAGTAACTCTCTTACTCTTGTCCATAGTCCATACAGCCAACTGTGTAGGGTTCCTGTGAGACGTATGCTAAAACACTATTCAGCTTTGGGAAAGGGTGACTTTGTCCATCACGCATGTTTAAAATAGAAGTAAATGCACAACACTTGGATTTTATGGTATTTTCCAATGGTTGAAGAGAAAAGATTGTTACCAAGGCTTTGATGAGGAGTTGAGGGAAATCAGTGAAGGGGAAGAGCCCCTGGATTTCCTTCCACAAAACTCAGCTGCTGTGTGAACTCTGTGACCTCCCTAGAATAACTGCTGCTTCCTCCTATTTCCTCTGTTGACCGTGATCTTTCTGCAATGAAAATACTCTTGAAATGCTATTACCATGATTTATTTGTTTGACATTCATCATATTTAAAGGACTAAGCAGATTATTATTATTACAAATAAAATTATTTTTAAGTTTTAATGTAAGATAACATAAATTGATATGTGTAATATAATACCCAACAACATCTTAATAGTTTTAAAGAAAATGTAAACATTGAATGTTTTATAAAGTTATATTTATTGTGAGATGAGCATAACATGTAATTTATGTTTATAATTTTTGAAATGAGCTGTCTCTTGGGGTATGAGGGACTCTTGTATTACACCTGCTGGCCCACCTCTCCACAAAACTGTGAGTTCCTGGAGTACAAAAGGCCATACCTCTCAAGACACTCTCCATGGACCTCTTGCTCTGACAGTGTGTGGTAAAATGTTGCTGAGTGCTTTGCTGGACTGAGTCATCTTTTCTGCCTAAGGCTCCTTAGGAGTACTGAGCCATGTATAATTGCCTCAGAGAAATAGGTATTTCTAGGTCTGCCATGGAGCTTTCCCTCTCTGCCACCCACAGCACAGCACACACTGCATGCTCTGTGGGGGAAGAATCATGTTGAGGTCTGCACCGTGCTTGCCAGGCAAGTGGTCTGTGGGAGGAAGCCAGATATATGCCCATAAGAACAAAGGAAATGTCAGGCTAGTGCACAAAGCAGGCAGAAAACGGAATATTAAGTGAAAGAGTGGGAGAAGCTGAAACCTTGGTGCTTTTAGTTGCTTTTCCTAGTGTCAAGGGCTGTGCGAGGATGAATAGTCTTTGTGGCACACAGGTAGAGGACAAGGTAGCTGGGTCAATACCAGTGGCCTTGGGATTTCCCAATGGCTAGTTTTCAGATCTCCCTTATCCTTTCTTATCACTGTCTCATGGACAGGTCAAGTGGTTGCTTTAGGACTGCCTGTTTCTGATTCAAATAACACCTTTCCTATTTAAAACATATTGATTGTCCAGGGCCAGTGATTATTACTAACAACACTAAGGTTGGCTGCAAGGTTAATCCTTCTGTTCTTAAATGATTGATCATTGGCTTCTGGGACAGAAACTTTCAAGTTTAAATTTAACTGTAATTCTTTGTCAAGAAATCATTTCTGAAATCAACACACACACACACACACACACAGACACACGCACGCACACATAGGATAATACTTCTATCACGTGTAATACTGTTTGATACTGTTTGATATCTACTTTTTTTTCTTTTCTATTTTTTTCTTTTCTATTTCATTAAAAATACTTGACACGACATCTACAGTTTGAGAAGCCCTGTCTTTCAGCATGACCGTATTGCTGAAATTATGGTATTTATTTAAATCCACAAATTGTGAGCTTAATGTTTTTCCTTCTGTGACTATAACAAAGGAATTCATAGTAGGGTCGGATGATTTTTCGTTCATTTTGGTTAGACTGTATTACCTTGCATTTCTACCAAAGTAGTGTTGTCAGAGAAGGTGTAGGAGAAGAATAATTCAGTGGTTTAGAGCATGAATCTAAGAGCTAAGCACCAGGGCTTAACTCTGACTGTAAAACTTACTCCCTATGGAAACTTAGGCAAATTATTTAACATCTTTTTGTCTGATTTCCTATATATACAAATGGGGTTATAATAGTTTTATATTATATTGTTGCTATACAGATTAAATAAGAATAAATTTAAATTTCCTAAAAGAATAATGGCTATTAATGTGGCTGTGTTATATTGTGTAATATTGTATAACATAAACTGTGATATGATAATATGTCATGACTGTGCCTTTAGAACACTGAACTTTTCAATTAAAGATAGTTTGTCTATCTTGCTTAAAAACTGGAAAACATGGCACTCTTAGACCACCCAGGTTTGTGCCTGGCTCCTGATTTTGGTGACTACGATGCTCAATGAACTATGGAAGTATTGTGTCACAATTTCAATCCAGTTTACAAACTTCAGCAAGCCATTTGAGACAAGTTCTTGGAGCCAAGTCTGTTGTATTGACAGGCACCAACATGTTCCTCGCGGTTATGGAGAAAAGCACATATCATTGCTGTAAACTTAATAAGCCATCGAGGCTTTAAGGTCAAGAGTCTTTGCCGATGACTGAGTTGAGAATGCTCCTCCAGAGACTCCAGTTACAGATATGTAAGTGATTGAGTTTCCCCACCTGCTGTCTGAACTCCACCCTATGGGCTGAAGTCATACCTTCCCAAGACTGTTCAACAAATGTTGACCTGGCAGTGATAGCAATGCTTCTTCCTGAGAGCCGTGCTCTCTTTCTAAGAGGGTCTTGGGCTCTAGGACTTTTTGACAACTTTTCTGAAACTTCCTCAGATGCATGACAGAATAAGAGGCTTCTCCCCAGTCTTCCCAGCCCCCAGCCCCTTTCCACACTTGTCTTGCTGTCTGACAGCCCTTCGGCCTCTGTCTAGACCCTTGCCATATTTTCACAGGCATTTTCTCAGGTAGATGCCTTATCTATTTAATCGCCTCTTTGACTGTGTTTCTTGGATGGTTCTGACTAGAGCAGTCTCCATTATTATGTGTTTAAGAGATGACTTTCTACTGAGGGCACAAATAGACTCTCAGCAATTTTAAATTGGAATTGGAAGGCTTGGGCACTGTTTGCCTTCTAAAAGCATTCATTTCCCCTCTTTTGTGGGATCTCAACTCTTCCTGTAGGGAAGCGCCTTTTCCTCATTTCTTATTTATGTAAGATTCTTCTTCTGATCCCCATCTAAGTTCATGACATGACCTAAGTTTTTTCTTAAGAGTTTAAGTGTAGAGACTGAGTTATTCTCAGAGCAAATAAATTCCTAAAATTATTTGTCTCCTTCTTTGTTCTGTGAGTTTCCCAGAATCTTTTTAATTAAAAAAAACTATTTTAGTAAGACATAGTCAATTTTTATTGTTGGCAACCAAATAATCTTAAATATTTTATTTATTATTTATTTTGGCTAATGTTACCTGAGGGCAGAAATCCTTTGTAAGTATTTAGCATGAGATCTTGCCATACAATCAGACAGATTGAATACGATCTTCTTTAAGAGAATGATGCTAGATAGGCCGAACAGGCTCCAGTTGATGAAATCAAACTGAAGGACATCTGGTACAGAAACTTGACTCAATAAGCCTTAACATATATGACAGAATGAATGAAAGTCTGGGTGGGCTACAGGGGCTGCAGATATGGGAGAGGATGTAAATATCATTAAGATGTACAAAATGCACAAAAATTCAATAAGAATTAAATTTAAAAAGACAGGATAAAATGTGAGCTTATTTTCAGATTGTACACACACATGCTTAACTTTCATATGCAGATGTATATGGTTTTATATATGTGTATGTATAAAATGTGTGTATATATTTTTAATGTTTTGTTTTATTCTAATTTGTAAGATAAGGACAAAAATAGAAACATCAACAAGACCATTACAATAATAACATAAGATGGTAGTGATGTGTTCCTATACTCCTATCATTACTTGGGAAGAAGATGCTAGGTATCTGGAATTTGAAGCCAGCCTGAGCTACAAAGTGAGATCCTTCTCAAAACAAAAACAAAAATAACAAAAATAAAAGATGATACAAGAAACTTGCTTGGGCAAGTTTTCAAATTTAGCTTTTATTTATTGATTCTATAATATTTGTTGAGGAACTATGTAATGGTTAGTGTTGTCAACTTGCCAGGATCTAGAATCACTCAGGAGATAAGCCTCTGGGTATATCTGTGAAGGATTATCTAGACTAAGGTTAACATCTCTAAATGTCTATGAAGGATTATCTTTATTGGGTTATTTGCTGTGAGAAGATCCATCTAAATAGTGTGCAGGACCATTCCTGGGGCAGAGACCCTGGAAGGTATAAATTGGAGGAAGTGAGGTAATCACTAGCACCTGTGGTCTGCCTCTGGACTGCAGATGATGTGAGCAGCTCCTTCAAGTTCCTGCTGCTGTGACTTCCCTCCATCAGAGGCTGTGGCCTGAACTGTGAGCCTTAAGTTGCTTCTGATAGAGTATTTTATCAAAGCAATGGGAAAAAAAACTTAGACGAACTCTTTCTAGAGCTTGAGCTAGACGTTAGTAGTTGAATCGTTAGTAAATATACTGGGAGAATACATATTACACCAAGTAAGTACTGTTATGGTTATGATATCTGGTTACATGAAGTGCATAATCTTTGGGTAGAATGAAAAATCATTTCATTTTGATGGACAACTTCATGCTGTGGTGGTGACCCTGTGGAGAGCTGTGTTCAGGCAAGAAGCCATAGCAGAGGAACCATGGCACTGCTGAGCTTTCCCTCACAAGAAGAGCGTGCTGAGTATTCTGGAGCACACTTCACCAACCCTGACTTGTTCAAACCTTTCATTTTGCATGTGACAAGCCTGGAGTTTGGATAGGTTTCACAGGCTTTGTCAGACCTTGCAGCCATGCAGTGAGCTGTGGCTAACACCTGTGTCCCCTGACTGCTATTCCAAGGTTGTAAATAAAAATCTCCAGAAAAAATCTGTCTTCAAACTGGACTTTCTCTTACAAGGCTGATCAACTGATTAGAATTTCAATGAATGTGGAGAGTTTGGAATGTAGCAGGTCCAGAGCCCAATTACCATTTATCTCTGGCCATCTTTAGCCCTCTAAACAGCCACTCCTAGCCCACCTCTGTCTTTTGTCTAACATCCTGTGACAGATAAAAAACCTTTTAGAATGTATTACCCTAGCAGACCACCCAGTCTCACCAATCAAAAGGTGTCATCCTATAGCATCCGAGACCTATAGTAAAAAACCCCTGGCTTGGCTACAACCCGCTTACTGAATGTATCCTCCAATGTATTTGAAAACTGTCTTGATTTATGACTTTTCTTTGTTCTGTTACTATAAAAACGTAAAGTAGCTGTTACCACGCTGGAACATGGTATTTGGAGAAACCTAAATCTGTGTTCCCGGGCCATGGTCACTCATATTTGACTCCAGAATAAGCCATCTCTTTATTCTTTAAGGTGAGAGCTGTTTGTTTCATCGACAAAGTTTTCTCTACTTTTCGTAGTTGCTTCTCTAGTTTGTGAACAGGAGGCTGTTCCTTCCAGCTCATCAGTAAACTCATTGGCTACCTGCACAGTATGGTTTAAAATATACCATTTCTCCATTTGCACACTTCAGTGCTCCCCTAGCATCCGCAACTGACTTAGGGAATCTTCTCCACTGCGGTTATAGACCCAGCTGAAGTCTCATCCCTAGATTTGATGCTTGGACTGCATCACAAAATTGGTGATATTCTTTCTAGAAACTTTTATGGTAGCTCTCCATATAAAATGTCCAGAACACTGTTCACTCTATTTGTTCGAGCTGCATATTTCCAATATATACCCATTTTATTTCTATGAAAGGTGGTTATGATTCCTAGAATGATGTCATGGTAACTCAGCCTTGCCTAGTTCATCATATAAGATAGAGTTTGAAATGCAGAAGGAAGGAATCAAGAGGAAGGCACATGTAATACACATATTAATGGTGGACAATTGTAAGAGACAGTTGAGAAGAAAGCATTCTAATGCATTTTATTTTCTTTACTGGTAGCCACAGTTCTGCCGTAAAAAGTCATTTAGTATGTATATGCTTAAGGGACACAACTCCACTAAGTTGAAAAATTAATATTTTATATTATTTATAAATAA
>NW_008360331.1:3626151-3669797 GCF_000622305.1 Nannospalax galili | reverse complement strand
ATTTAAAAAAATATTTCATTTATTATTTTTATTTTATGTGTATGTGTGTATTGCTTGCATATAGGTAAGTGCACCCATGTTGTGAAATGCCCAAGGAGGACAGAAGAGGCTGTTGGATCCCCTGAACTGGATTTACAGACAGTTGTTAGCTGCCATGTGGGTCCTAGGATATGAACCCAGGATTTCTGCAAGAACAGCCAGTATTCTTAACCACTGAGCCATCTCTTCAGCCCTTTATTTTTATCTTTATTTATTTTATTTTATTACTATTTTTTGTTTGTTCTTTTGTTGTTGTTGTTGTTTGTTTTTGTTTGTTTGTTTGTTTTGAGACAGGGTCTCCCTGTAGCTCCAGCTGGCTTGGAAATTGATGTGTATATCAGGCTGGCCTTGATCTCACAGAGATCCACCTGCCTCTGCCTCACATATGCTGGGATTAGAGGCATAAAGAAGATCGGGGGATCTGGAAATTGAAGCCAGCCTGAGCTACAAAGTAAGCTCCTTCTTAAAACAAACAAAAACAAAAATAAAAGATGATACAAGAAACTTGCTCAGGAAAGTCTTCAAATTTAGCTTTTATTTATTGATTCTATATTTGTTGAGGAACTATGTGATGGTTAGTGTTGTCAACTTGTCAGGATCTAGAATCACTCAGGGGACAGGCCTCCCGGTATACCTACCTGTTAAGGATTATCTAGACTAAGGTTAGCATCTCTAAATGTCTATGAAGGATTATCTTTATTGGATCATTTGCTATGAGAAGACCCATCTAAATGGTGTGCAGGCCACCAAGCCTGGCGCCTCATGCTTCATTTCCAAATATAACTTTTCACCATTTGATATAATAAAGCGCTGCATCCTCACACACACATGCCTGTTGTCTGACTTCCAGTGCACCCTACTCCACTGGTTGTTTTGTAAGCTTATTGTTTTGCCTGTTTGGTTCTCTGAAATAATCTTCAGCCACCCAAGGGCTTCAGCCTTGGTGCTCATCTCCAGCCACTCTCATGTATTTGGTGATCTCATTCAGTTTCGATGTATAAATACACCACCAGTGCCAATGACCTTCCAGTTTATACTTACACACCAGACTGCTTTCCAAAAATACAGATTTATAAATCTATTTGACAAAGAAGATTTTAAAAAATATTTTATTTCTTATTTTTATTTTATGTGTGTGAGTGTATTGCTTGCATGTAGGTAGGTGAACCCATTTGTACAATGCCCTCAGAGGTCAGGAGAGGGCATTGGATCCCCTGGAACTGGAGTTATGGACAGTTGTTAGCTGCCATGTGGGTGCTGGGACTCAAACCCGGGTCATTGCAAGGGCAATCAGTGTTCTTAACTGCTGAGCCATCTCTCCAGCACCAACAGAGAACATTTATAACTTCTTTTCACCTGACTTTATTTGTGGTCATCCCATTCCACGTAACAGCAATGACTCCTTCCTATGGCTGGCCCAGGACTGATGCCTGTCAGAAGTCACTGCTCTCTAATAATCAGGAATCCTGCAATCATCAGGAATATACAATGGCCTCTTCCCCAACGTATAACCCAAACTGGGGCGCTCGTGTCACTTATGCTGCTCTGGTTCATCTTGCTCCTGAGTAATTTGTAAAAGATATCCTTGCTTCAACTTAGGATCTTTCTACACCACTCAGATGTATGTTTACAAAACTAGAGTCAAATCATACAAACTCCTTGCTTAAAACCCCCAAGGAGTCTCCATCCGAATTATGGAGAAAGCTGTGATGGCCTCCCAACAGTGCATGCTCCCCAGGGGTTCTAATTCTATTCTGTTACTGTGACAAATACCATGGCGAAAATCAACTTAAGGAATGAAAGTTTATTTGGCTCACACTTCCAGATCATCGCCCATCACTGAGAGAAGTCAGGGCAGGAACTCAAGCAGGTACTTGAAGCAGAAACCATGGAGGAAAGCTGCTTGTTGGCTCACTTAGTCTTAAGTTAAGCTAGTTTTCTTAAAATGAAGCCAAGGACCATCTAACCTGGCAATGGTGCAGCTCACAGTGGACTGGCTTCTCCCACATCAATTAACTATCAAGACATTCGCCTACAGGCATGCCCACAGACCAACCTAATCTAGGAAATTCCTCAGTTGAGACATCTCTCAGATGTCTGTAGGTTGTCAAGTTGACAGTTAAAGCTGACAAGGACACCAAAGCAATACACCTGGCAAACCCCTGTCTCAACTTTACCCAGGCCCTTGGTGCTGTCCCTTCAACTCACCAGCTCCTTCCTCAAGACCCAGCTAGCGTGCATGCTCTTCCCCACATAATGGGTGATTCTTCCCTGTTCTTACTGAAATCTTTTCAAGGAGCTTTACCTTGAGCACTGCCAGCTGTCCCCACCTCTCCAGCACTGGTGATACTTCCCTCCCACACAGCTTTAGCCCTTGCGTTTAACTTTTCCCTTTGAACTTACCATATAAGTAAATTATCATTTGTACTTATAACACGTCTTTTTACTAAAATATGACACTCAAGGGATCTTTCTCGCACTTACTGGTGTTTGCTGAAGGCTAGAACAACACTCAGACATGGAGCCCATCAAATCTTGCTGAATGGACAACCAATGTTTTGGGCAGCAGAAGTAACTACTGTGAATTACAAAGTGGATTCTTGAGGTTACCCTTCCTCTTGTGACATTAAGACTAGTGCATATTTAAAGTCATTATTTCTTCCTCTATTTATTCAATAAGAATAAAAAACAGAGACCTACTTTGGTTTGAGCGGTAAAGATTGAAGGAAACACAACAGACTACAAGAGGCCACAGTAGTGGCTAAGGAGGCAAGATGCATATTTCAAAATTGACTGATCAAGCTGAAACGAGATAAAGCATAAGAGGACAGTATGCCGAGGATCAAAAAGAGAGAGACTATGCTGTTTTTCATAAAACCTTATAAATGACCTCTTAACAAAAAGGATTTGAGAAACTTGAGCAATGTGTACCATAGATGAATTACATAGAAACTGGGGATAAGAACAAACGTAAGTGCAGGAAGTAAACAGGCTTCATATGAGACTTTACACAAGTACTTGTACAGTTGCTGATGTGGGCCGTAAGGATGGACAGATGCTGACACTTGGAGAAAGAAAGGAGTAGACTCTGGGCTTTCACAATCATAAGGGACATAGCTCATTATAAAACCACCCTGAACATAAAAGGTATAGACAAAGCAAAACATGTAGCTGATGTAACTCTGTGTTTGGGGAGAATATTTTGATATGGTCCTTGAAGGCTCTCCTGGCTCCTTCAGATTCCTGTCATGGCTATTTGCCTTGAGCGTAAGGGTACTCTGTGTCTAATTCACAGGCAAATCAGCAAAGCAAGAGTTTTCCTGTTTTTCCATGGTCAAGATTGGTTTCTACTCTCCCCAGACCTGAACTTTCTGACCTGGGTTTACCTTTACAGCACTGTAAAAGTTTTATCCCAAATGTCCTTCACTTTGCTTTGGGCCATCAACATGACTAACTTGGAGTAATAGCCCCCTCATACCCTGACATAAATTCCAGGAAATTATACACAATACCCAAGGAGAAATGAGGTGCTATACCATTGCTTCCATATGTGCCACATCATTTATTTTTAAGCAAACATGCTTCATCTTCTGTTTTATGGATGAGAGATACTGTGGCTCAGGGAGATGAGGTAGACTGTCTGGTAGTAAGTGGGAGATGTAAGATATAAACTAAATATGCTCCATCTTTTTCATTCTGCCATAGGATAAACAGATTTTAAGCAAGATCATTGTATTTGCTTATGTATAATTACACATGAGATCAATGAAATTTGTTCTTAGAATTCTGAAAGGCTTAAAATATTCTGTCTTCCTCAATATAAACATGTTCGTGAAAATATTACAAAGGAATTTATCTTCAAACCTTTATGGGACACTGTATGCCATGTGTTATTCTAATTGTTTTGCAAATATTAACTCACTCAATTATTTATTGCTCACGTTTTACAGAGTGAAAACTGAGGCCCAGAGAGATTAAATAATTTGCCCAAGATCACACAGCAGAGCAAAAATTTCATTGCAGGGGAGCTGGAGAGATGGCTCAAAGACTAAGAGCACTTATTGTTCTTCAGAGGAGCCAGGTTCAGGTTCCCAGCATCCACATAGTGACTCACAACCATCAGTAACTCCAGTTCCAGGAGATCCAATGCCCTCTTTTAACCTCCATGGGCACTGCATGCATGTGGTACATTTATATACAGGCAAAACACTCATACACATAAAGCTAAAAAGGGTGGAAAGGTTGTAAGAGCCAGGGTTGTTACATGAACATAGGGAAACAGAACCTTCCAGGCCTCTGGGAACTTGGTCATAGGAACTTACAGCAATGGTGACAGCAGACTCAGTCAAACAAAAACTCAGCACAGAATTGGAGAAATGAAATGGAAGCCACAACTTTGGCAAGAAACTATTGGCAGCTGATCACTGCTGGATGAAGGAGAGTTGATCTTCTTTAAGGGAGTGACAATAGACAGAATGAACTTGCACCAAGGGACATCTCGGTACAAAAGCTTGACTCTATAGGCCTTAACATATATAAGAGAATGCATGAAATTCAGTAGGGGGGTTATGGGAGGGTGTGGACGGGGTGGGATTTAAATATGATTAAGATTTATTGTATGAAATGCACAAAAAAATCAATAAAAGCATACATGAAAAAATAAAAAATAAAGGAGATGCAAGTTGGAAAAATTGGAAAAAATAAAATCCTGGAAAAATGTCCATGTGGGCTCTAGATTAATTTTGATATTGTAAAATACTAAGTTAAAGGCTCTAGATATTCTTTTGCTACAGGCATATTCCTGTCATGAGTGGAGCCTCACTGAACAGACATGTCAAGATTCCGGCATGAAGAGAACTCCAGGGGATAACCCTCAGTATGGAGTGATGCACGTCTCCTCTTGTATGACTTCCTAGAGGTGTGGTGCACAGTGAGCATGCTCTCACAGCGAGGCCCCTGTGCTACGTGAGACTTGTATTGTCTGTTCTGGCTTCTGCTTTTCTACCCAATTTAATATCCACAGTGTCACTGAGGCTCTGAAGCATAATTTGAAAGGAGATGCCGTGAGATCTTCACAAATTGTGCTGGTCACTATGGGAACACCAAAACACCCTGTGCCTGGGTTAGTTTCATGTGCCCCAGAGTGTCGAGAGATTTGGCCATGCCTTACGTATGATGAGGTATTTTTTGTTGAGGTCAATATTTAAATTAGTATTCTGAATGAAGATTGCCTTCCCCAGTGTGGGTGGGCCTTGTACCACCAGTTGAAGTCCAGAGTAGAACAAGGAGAGGCGTCCTTCTGCCTGGTGGCCTTCAACAGGACAGATCATTCCTTGCCTGAGGACTCATGGCAGAAACACCAACTTTTCTTGCATTAAAAAAAAAATTGATTTAATTTTAATGGTTTTTTTTTTTTTTTTTTTTTGGTCTTTTTTGAGACAGGGTCTTCCTGTAGCTCCAGCTGCCTGGAACTCGCTCTGTAGACCAGACTGGACTTGAACTCATAGAGATCCGCCTGCCTCTGCCTCCCAAGAGCTGAGATTAAAGGCGTGAGCCACCACTAATTTTTTTTTTGTGTGTGTGTGTATGATGTGTGCATGTATGTGTGTGTGTGTGTGTGTGCATGTGTTCATGTTTGTGTATGTACACTGGCGCATGGCATGTACGGAGGTCAGAAGACAACCTGAAGTGTAGTTCTCATCTTCCACTTTGAGACAGGATCTCTCGTTTTGCTGCTGCATGTGCAAAACTGGCTGGCCTGCAAGCTTTGGGGACCCTCCACCTCCACTTCCCATCCTGCTACTGAGATGCAGATATGCACTACTGTGTGGGTTTGGAAAATCTGAACTCAGATCTTCATGCTTGTGCAGCAAGTGCTTTACCCACTGAGTCATCTCCTCAGTTGTTCTTGTGTCGTGAATCTGCCAATCTTAGGACTGAAGGCACCATATCAGCAACCCTGGTGCTGTGGACGTAGGTTTGACTTACACCATCAGCTTGTTTGGTATTCCAACATTCCCACTGTAGGTCATGTAATATTCAGGCTCCAAAATCGTGTAAACCAATCCCTTATTTTAAAAAATCTCTTTTCAAATACACACATTCCAACAACTACATTTATCTGGAGAACTCAGAATAATATAGTTGTGCTCCCCAAAATATTGAGTAAATGGTATATTTTCTCCCAATATGTTAATCATATTTGTTTACTTTTATTCAGGGCTGGGGTCTCTCAGCAAAGAAATAAAAAGCTCATTTTCAGGGAAAAGTTATTACCCTTGCTTGTCTGTAGGAAAATAATAAGTCTAAATATAGGGATTATCATGCAAGATTTCAAACTATTTTACAGAGCTATGGTCATTAAAACAGCATGGTACTGACACAAAAACAGACATGTAGACCATTGGAACAAAATAGAAGACCCAAACACTAGTACATGCAATTTCAGCCAACTGATAATTGACGAAGATCCCAAGAACACACAATGAAGTAAAGACAGCGTCTTCAACAAGCGGTACTGGCAAAACTGGATCTCTACATGTAAAAGAATAAAATTAGACCTCTGATCTTTCAGAGGTCTAAATAAAAGTACCCTTGGGCTAAAGTCAACTCCAAATGGATCAACGACCTCAAAGTGAAAATTGACACTCTATAGCTCTTAGAATACAGAGGCAGTACCATACAAGATATCAGCACAGGAAAGGACTTTCTAAATCAGACATCAGTTGCTCAGGAATTAAGGTCAACAACTGACAAATGGGACCTCATTAAACTAAAAGTTCACGGCAAAGGAAACAACCAATTCAGTGAAGAGGAAGCCCACAGAGTGGGAGAAAAGCTTCATCAGCTATACATCTGACAGAGGATTAATATCCAGAATATACAAAGAACTCAGAAAAACAACGAATCAAGTAAACAAAGGACCCAATTAAAAGTGGACTACAGATCTGAAAGGTGAGGTTGCAAGAGAATAAATAACAATGGCTAAGAAATACTTTATTAAAAGTATTCAACATCTTTGGTATTTAGGGAAATACAAGTCAAAACTACTCTAAGATTTCCTCTTACTCCAGTCAGAATGGCTAAAATCAAGAGAACAAATGACATCAAATGGGGGCAAGGATGCAGAGAAAGGGGGACCCTTATTCACTGCAGGTTTAACTGCAAACTGGTACAACCACTTTGGAAACCGGTATGGAGAACTCTTAAAAATCTAAAAATAAATCTGACATATGATCGGGTTATACCACTCCTTGGCATACACCTGAGTCATCCTATTGCAGAGACACTTGTGCAGCTATGTTTGTTACTGGTCTTTTCACAATTGCTAAGAAATGGAAACAATATAAATGTCCATTAACTGATGAATGGATAATGAAAATGTGGTACATATATACAATGGAATTCTACTCAGTAGTAAAGAAAAATAATAATCATGAAATCTGCAGGTACATGAATGGGAGTATAAACTGTTATACTCAGAAAAACAAGTGACATATGTTCTCCCTCCTTTGTGGATCTTAGCTGCAAATACTCAGATATATATCTGAGTATATATCTCGGTTTTTTTGTTTTGTTTTTGACAAGGTCTCCCTGGAAGTCACTATGTGGACCAGACTGGCCTTGATCTCACAGAGATCAGCCTGTTTCTGCTTTAGGAGGGCTGGCATTAACGGCATGAGCACCACCATGCTATGCGTAATTAGTATATATTTTGATGTAACCAAAGGAACAAGGAAAATGGAAAAGAACCACGGATGTAAATGGAAAGAAGGAGCCTGAGAGAGGGTGATAGTCAGAGACAGGTATTATCAAAGGGGAAATGGGGAAAGTGGGGGTACTTTAACTGGGGAGGGAGAGGGGAGGCTTATACAGGTAGAGAGAAATGAGATAAACAACACTTAGGTGGTGTGAAAAACCAGAAGGAAATGTATTAGTTAAAAAATTATTTAAAAATACACACACACACACATGAACACACACACATATACACACATGAACACACACACACATATGAGTGCATGTGTATAGCTGAAGGCTATACAACAAAAAAACACAGTGTGAGGCAGGGGAAATCTTCCTTCAGGTTGTTGGTCAGGGTGGTCCAAGAGACTCCCAAAATAACACAGGCTATTGTCACAGACCTTGATTGCCTTCCAGAACTTGAAGGTAAGATCCTAGTGCTGAAGACAGGACACACTTTGGACACAGGATTTGAAGCAACCGAGCTGGAACTGACCTGGAAACCTCCTCCCTGAAGACTAGCTCTCATAGTATCTATCAGAGGACACTATGCAAGCTGCCAAGGGAGAACACCAATCAATGGTCTTACCGCACTGTAAAGTATAATGACAGCAATGAGTGGCCAAACTATCTCTTTGATGCAGTAGTGGTTCTTTTATTTGGGGGGTAATCAACAGGTATCTAGTTGGACTTAAGGTCCACTCAATAAAAGGGAACTCATGTGTGGTATTATTGTAAATATAGCCAAATACCCATGGCTGGAAAGGTCATAGGTCCTAGAGAAAAACCTACCTTTGTCATGTAATTTTGACCAATGAAATTTTTTACTCTTTCTAAATGCATATCCTTATATTTATATACAAATACACCTCTTAAAGAAGTTTTTTTTTTTTTAACAACAGATGAAGATTATTTGAGAATAATTATCTGTGAGATGCCCAGCCCTTAGTGATATATCTACAATGCAGTCTCTACATCTAAGTCTCAGGGAACGTAGCAGAACAGGGGGCAGAATGACTATTAGCACATCTCTCAAATCTCACCCGCAAAGCTTCTTCATGTAACAGATAGTGATTAACCCAGGAAACCACAATTGGCCAAAGTTCAGAGAATAAGATGCTGCAGAGTTCTTGTCCCTGGGTAGGACACCTACATCAAACTGCAGTCTCCCAGGGCTCAGAGATTGTAAGAGCCAGAGGTGATGGATAACCACAAGGAAACAGAGATTTTGAGGTGGCTGGGAAGTTGCTCATAGGAACTTACAAGACTCATGCAAGGTCAAACCAGACAGAAACCTAGAGTAGAAGTGGGGAAAAGGGTAAGAAGCCCTAGCTTTAGCTGAGAAACTATTGGCAACTGATGACTACTGGGAGAGGGAGAGTTGGTTTTCTTTAAAAGAGTGATGCTAGATAGGTTGGCCAGGCTCCAGTGGATGGACTCACACAGGGACATTTAGGGACACAAACATTGCTGAATAGGCCTTAACATATATGACAGAATGCATGAAATCTGGTGATGGGGGACTATGGAGGGGCACAAAGAGGGAGGTGGTCTAATTATGTTCAGGATGTATTTTATAAAATTCATAAAAATTCAGTTTTAAAAAGCAGGTGAATTCTAATATTGCTTGAAATTGTTGTGATGGTATACCATGCTATGTCTCTAGGGAGTCACAAGGCCCACATTGGATTTAATGGATCTTTCTATGTCTCCATTAGCTTTGAATGCATTTGAAAATTAATAGGTAAGATAATCTGGCATTTTGAAGGTTACTTCTTTGACGAACTCTTGTTCCTGTTTCATAACATGCTTTTCCTTGTCAATAGATACCTCTTATTCAACCTTACATAAGACTAGCTGAAGCTCACTTAGGATGAAACGCTTTATATCTAAATGACTACTAGAGTTACTATAGCTATTTATAATATTGACTAGTCTCCCTAAGTAACATTTTAATGGTAGGTTCCATATCTCTCATGACTTTTAATGCTATATGTAATCAAAACAGAATGAATGATTGCTGAGTATCTTCGTTAGTTTTTGTTGATTGAAGATACTATTCTGTGAATTTGGTAGGGGATCATACCCATTTTGAGGCCTCATAAGGTGTGTTACTCTTGGGCAGTTAAAGTTTGACTTTCTCATGCTTCAGAAACTGTGCATAAATTCCTCATTTTGTACACACATACACAGATACACATACATATACACAAAGGTACTGCATACCTTTTATTTTATTTTATTTTATTTTATTTTGGTCTTTTTGAGACAGGGTCTCCCTGTAGCTCCAGGTGCCTGGAACTCACTCTGTAGACCAGGCCGGCCTTAAACTCACAGAGGATCCGCCTGCCTCTGCCTCCCAAGTGCTGGGATTAAGCACGTGCACCACCATCCCGGCTTTGCATACCATTTTTACTTTATGAGTAGAATAAAGAAAGCATCTCTTCAAATCATAAATTATTGTTCCCATATAGGTACCACCAAATTTAGATCCTCAGAAAATATTTTACTCACTGAGCCATCTCCTCAGTCTCACCTTTTAATTTTGTATATATCAAACGTGACTGGGACTGAGAACCTTTGAGATTTGTCTTCTAAGTACCATGCATAATGTTAAAGAGCACTCAGCCTTATTTTCTTCTCTTGTCTAATGACTCTTTTTCAATCCCTGTTCCTCAGTCACAGAATAAAAGCAGGGGTGGCCAAACATGGAGCCTTCTTAGAATATTAAGAGACGAGGCTGGCCTCGAACTCGCAAAGATCCACCTACCTCTGCCTCCCAAGCACTGGGATTAAAGGCGTGCGCCACCACGCCTGGCAGATTCCAGGTTTTTAAATATCATTTATAACTTTTTTTGGATGTCAGGATCACATTTATGCAAAAGTACAAGAAGATCCTGTACTTCTGGGAGAGGACACGCTGACCGTGCAGAGCAGGAGCTGGTCAGTTACCATTCTGCAGTCTTTGTTCTCTCCCTGGGATTGGCTCCCCTCTCCTCTGTTAGGGCCCTCAGGCTTGCCAAAGATGTTCTCAGTTGTATTTTCTTTATAAAAGAAACCCAGGGTCTCCTAACATTTTAGTTGCCCTGTACTATTTTCTTCCAGGCTATTTCACCCCACTCTTAAGCACATGTATATATTGATCTTGTTCTTGAACTTTTTCTGATGAATATACTCAGAGAAGTGAAAATTAGCTTACCTGATGCTTCTGTTGTTTTGATTGAATTCTGATTCTCAGCTTTCAAGAAAAGAAAAGAAAAAATATCACTAGAATGTTTAATACTGTATCTGCTTTTACAGATGTTTTAAAGGTAAATTGACAGAGTTTAGTTCAGTTTAGATTCACTGTCCTTCAAATAGTAAAATCACCAGGTTTTATGATTCCAGGAAAATGTCAGTTAATCAAATTTTCAGTTTTCTTCCATTTTAATCAATTTTTAAGGTTAGCATGCAAAGCGATAGGTTTCCTCACGACATCTTTACACATATGTGTCTTTATATTTGCAATTTCTTCTTAAAGGGCCAAATATTTTAGGTTTTGTGGGTCATAAAGTTTGTCTGTTTCTAAGTCTGTTTCTTAGTGTTATATAATCAAAATGGAATTAATGCTTATAAATTCTCAGCTCTGCTTTTTAGTGTGAACTCAGCCATACACAATATACCTAGAGGGGTATGATTGTATTTTTATAACTTTATTTGGAAAAATGGGCAGGGGACCAGATTTTCCTTCCCTAGTTTTCTAAATCTTGATTTAGGACATTTTTTGTAAGCTTACATGTAGAGTGCTTGAATATATTACAGTGACCACAGGTACTTTGATGGATGGGCTGTGCTGTGTTTTGGTACTACTAAGACCTGCTATGTTGCATCACCTGGGCAGGTTGCAAGGAGGTTCAGAGCGATATGCTGGAAACAGGAGATTCCTGGATGGTAAACATAGTCCAGGGGAGAGTTTAGCAAGGAAAGTCATATGAGAGAATTATTACCTGAAGTTCCCTCAAGGATTTTGAGGACAAGGGGCACAAACAGAAGTTGCCTTGTGAAAAATACAGAAAATAATGCTGAAAGAATTCGAAATCAAATACTGCCATTTAAGAACTGTCTACTTATTTCCTGCGGATAGTCAGCTGACTGCCAGTATTAACAACTCAAATTCGACACCCCTCCAGCCGAACGCTTGACTGGTACCTCCCATCCACCTTTTCCCTCCTTCCTGGATCAGTGCGTGGGCCAACGTCCTCCAGCTGCACAAGACTAGAAGCCGGTGGGCCTCGGGAGTCTCTTTTCTTTTGACCCTTATATAGATTGAAGCCCTAGTTTAAGAGTGTATTCCAGACTCCAACCTGTCCCACCGCCTGCTCTGCTATTGCCCACCCAGCACCCATCAGTTCCCCTTTCAGCACTTTCAAGAGCTCCTAGAGGAATCTCTTAAAAGTTAAACTTGAGTCACCAGTGGCTCTCTGTTCTTCACTGTGGCTGGCCAGCCTTTACAGGATTCTCAGGTCTCTGACCAATCAGTTCCCTTTCTAATCCTGCTCCACTTTGAGGCTTGGTAGCTCTAGGTCAGAGACGCAAAGGCACAGGACTCTTTCTGATCTGGGTTTCTCTTGTCCTTCCCTATGTCTGAGGGCTGCTCTGGCTTCCATCTTCCCTTCATAAGTCTCTTCAGAAATCCCAGGTCGGTGATCTCTGACCTGCTGCCTTAAATAAATTGTCTGATTGCACCTTTTCCTATACGTCTTCCACCACCACCCTGATTTATTTACACAGCAACTATTTTACTACTGCACTGCCATTTACTTTCTGCTTTAAAAGATTGTTTATGGTCTCTGAAATGTAACTTCATATCTTTCTTGGAGCTGTGATTCCAGTAGCCACCCCTAGGATGTGGCATCATATGTCCCTAGCACATGGACCACAATAAGGAACAACTCAATTTAAGGTAAAATTGTTTCTTTATTTAAAGCTTCTAGTTGGAAAATGATAGCTACCATTTAAGCAACTTTTGTGATCAGTTCCATACAACGTTTGATGGTATATACAGGAGATGTTATCCCCATTTTGAAGATCTGTAAGTATTAGCTGAGAGAAATGTAATTACTTTCTTAAGGGTGGGCCCACAGCGATAATTCAGGTCTTTGAGTCCAAATTAATCTTCTCTCACTAAAATAGACAGCCTTTTCTTCTCCTAAATACTCAAAGTAGAAAACTTATATAATTAATTCCCACTTTTGATAAGTAATTAAAGTACTTTTGAACATGGCATAATGCAGCATTTGGAAGATGCAGTTAAAATATTTATTAGCATCTAGAGGATTAGAATACAAAGAAATCAAACCCCTTTGTTCCTCTTATTAATATCGTGTCATAACCTTTCTTGCTGATAGACTTGTTTGAGAATGAGAAATTTTAAGCTTGCATCAGACAAAACCTGCTGACTGTCCTTTATTTGAATTTCTTTTAGCCTACGAAATGCATACTAATTGTATATGGGCATACAATATTCAAGAATTATAACTCTGTCTTGAGACTGCTGAAACTTAAACACATCAATTCAAAAGCAGTTTTCTGAGTATCCTGAGGTCCAAGCCCACACATATACATCTGCATATGAATGGATAAAGTTCTGAGGACAAAATTCTATGAATGTTGAATATTTACTCAATAGTGGAACATAGCTGAGCATGGTGGCACAAGCCTGTAATTTCAGCACTTGGCAAACTGAGGTAGGAGGATCATAAATCTAAGGTTAACGTGAACTTCACAGTGAGACCATCTCTCAATAAACAAGAATTGGAGCACAGTTCACTGGTAGTGTGCTTGTCTAGAATGACCATATTTGATCTCCAGCACTTCCAGAAACAAACAAAATGAATATATGCCTCCATGCTTGAACTGAGGGGTAACTTTTAAGACAATAATCTATTCTCATATGAATGCAACATTCAAATTAGAATCAATGCAAGCGAGACAAAATCTTATAAACATGAATACTATATTGTTTATTTATAACTATAAGGATGCATATGTGTTGTGAGAAAAGGCCATGCTGAGAACTGCAGGGGAAATGAGGAATGTCCAAAAAGCAAGCACACAGGAGCTGCTTCTGCTTCCTAGTCTCAAAGTTGGGTGATTAGTACAAGTTAGAACTGCTGACGTCTGTTGAGTTTGATCCATAATATGAAACTGTGGTCTTAAGATTTGCAAACAGGTACTGGAGAGATGGCTCAGAAGTTAAGAGCTCTGGCTGTTCTTGCAGAGGACCAAAACTCATTTCCCAGCACCCACATGGTGGCTAACAACCATCCATAACTCCAGTTCCAGGGATTACAACTCCCTCTTCTGGTCTCTGTGGACGTTGCATGCATAGGTGAGTATATCTGCATCTATACCTATCTCTCTGTCTCTGTCTCTCCTCTCTTCCTTCCTTTCTCTCTCTACATATGTGTGTGTGTGTGTGTGTGTGTGTGTGTGTGTGAAGCACGCCCACACTGAAATTTAAAAAGAATTGCAAATAAATTTCAAAATGCTGGCCATCCTCATCCAAAGCTAAACCAAAACAGCTATTTTATAAACCAGAAAGCTTTCACAGCAATATGACAGTAACTTTGCTTATCTTTTAGAGATCATGTTTCCAGATAATAATCTGCAGTTGTGCATTAAACATAATAATAAATGCAGGAGGAAGAATGTATACAGCTATTCCTATATACTTCTCTATTAATATTGTAAAATAATTCCTCATGGCTAATTTATATTGCATTATTCTGTCATGTGATATTGACTAAGTCAGTGGATATGAGATTACTTTTGGTTTGGCTAAAGCAGGGCATGTGACCTACTACTATTATTCTGAAGATTCCTCCTGCATCTACCCACAGGAAATGATATAAAATAGCTAAATAGCATAGAAGAAAAGTTATGGTTGAGTCATCTAATAAATGACATTGATAAATGATTCAAATGCAAAAATAATATTAGTGCTGTTAATATTTTCTACAATGAGAGGCAAGCACTGCATGAAAGAGATTCTCTGTGGTGGCATGATGGAACATCCAATGAGAATGTTATTTCCTTTCAGTTTTATTTGAATTTGCATAGTTATTTCTATGGGAAATCTTCCAAAGGTTTCAGCTTGATACAAATATCAAACACCTACTTATCTTGATTTATTATGAGAATGAAGTCCCAAGATCAGAGCCTTTGGCAAGGCATAAAAATCTATCAATATTTAAAATTTTTGTTTGCATTATTATGATTTTTATTGCTATTCTTAAATTATGCCAAGTAAACTGACTTTTCATTTGTGACAATTTCTTTTCTAAACAAATTTAAGAATTAAGAAAAAATGGCTCAACTTAAAGACAAATATTAAATAATTAATTACACAAATGGAACAGTCCCCAAGTTATTGTTAATACAGCCGACAGGCATGGGCTTATATTCACTTGGTCTATAAGTATATTGTGATATTTATCGAAAACCTGCCTTCCAAGTACATGATACTCCCAATAAAAGTTAGCTGTTTTTAAATTTCTTCCCTCCCTCCCTCCCTCCCTCCCTTTCTTTCTCCCTGTGTCTTTCTTTTGAGGCAAGGTCTCATTATGTATCATGACTAGCCTATAACTCACTATATAGGCCATTCTGACCTCAAATTCACAGAAACCTGCTTGCCTCTGCCTCCCATGTGCTGGGATTAAAAGTGTCCTCTACCATATCTGGCCTGGTTTTGAAATCATTATCAAGATCATTGTCAAATCAAATCATTGTCAAGAGTAAATGTGGCATAGTGAAGAATTTTAGGGGTTGAAGCGATGAGAAGATTAATAGTTTTATACACAACACGTACACAGTTTAGGTGCTGAACCATAGGGACTTCTGCTATTGGCATTGCCTTTGAACCAGAGGTCAGTGCCCAGTCAGTCAGTGCCACATAGAAATAATGGAGAATGCACGGATGACAGAGCTAGGTGGACTACGGGCTAATGCAGGTCCCTGATCCCAGGTGAGTTTAATGGTGACAAAACTCCTAAAGCTTTGTGGATATGGAATCTGAGGCTTTGTTTGAAAAAGATCTTGAGATGGGATTCCTGTAGGATGGGATAGGCTTTAGATATGATGAGACATGTCTTCATAAGACATGAAAGCACGGGTTGGATAGGAGACTGTGAGGAGAAAACATGCATAGAAAATGGTAGTGTGAAGACAGACACAGAGTTTATGTGATACACAAAACAAATATCCAAGAACACCCAGCTCTCCCCAGAAGGTAAGAATGAGGCACGGAATGGAGTCTCCCTTCAAGTCTGTAGAACAAACCAGGATGCAACACTGATCAGAGCTATGAAAGAATACATTTCTGTGGTTTACATCAAGGCTTCTGAAACTTGTCCCACTATAATAATGCCATTCTACCTGAGAAATTCTTATGCAACCCCTCGTACATAGCTATATACAACAGGCCCACAAATTATTTATTGGAAATAAATTTTTAAAATTGTTTTAAGTAATCCTTTAGTATACATATAATTTTACATTTATTAAAGATGAAGTCGGATTTGCATACTAATGAGATGGATGTGCTTGTTTATTTTTACATAAAACTTAAGCCCCTGAATAATTGACAGAGCAGGACAAAGAATATCTTTAGCATTTTTCAGAGTTGACTGACATTTTGGTTTTATAACCATTATTGCTGAAGGACCATCGCATGCAAGTGTGTAATAAAAAATGCAAGATCTATGTTTAGAGCCATTTCAGAAATTGTTTAAAGTCTGTCCTAATCTCAAGTCAAAATCCATTTAACAATTCTTTTAATGAGCGCATCAGAAACTCAAACTGCAGCTTTTGATATTGAACATCCTAACACAAAATAATAAAAGGATATAGTAATTTGAAATTTATATGCTGAGAAATACTGGTAGGAAAATGTTTATTCCTTGTCCCCATAATTAGCCTACCATGCTTCTATAAGAGTAGAAAACTTCATATATACAGTAAAAACACTCAATTTGCAATATACAACTGTCTCAGTCTGAACTGAGGCACCGCCATGGTGTAGTCAGCATGCACAGTGTAAAGTGCATCTGTGTGTTCAGAACCAAGGCTGCAGTGGTCTGACGCAAACACTTCCAGAAACACCTTGAATTCACTATGCATTTAATTTTAACTCTTTTTTTTTTTTGTCATTTATATTTGGGACTTCTTACTGTTGCCCCTTCTGTGACCCTTGCATTGTGTTAACGTGACCTTCCCACAGAAGGAAACAACCCACAATTTAAGAAGCTGTATTTTGTTATTTTTTTTTCTTGTAGTTTTGAGAGAGGGTCTCCCTGCAGACCCAGCTGGCCTGGAACTCACTATGCAGACCAGACTGGCCTTGATCTCATAGAGACCCACCTGCCTCTGCCTCCTGAGTGCTGGGATTAAAGGCATGTACCACCATGCCCAGTTTAAGAAGCTGTAGTTTAAACTATTTAGTCAGTGGTATTTTTGTCAACACAGTCACAGAAAACTGACAGTAGTACTAATTGGTTTATCAAATCTAAGGTACTGTGAGCTCTTTACCATACAGCTGAAGGAATTACAAACTATTTTACTGGAGTCAATATAAAAGCTTCTTCAGTGAAATATGAAGTATGAAGGTGCCTCCAAAGCCCAAGGATGAAGAAAGTAGGAAGATTCACACCTTCACCAACTGATGTAAGGGTTCGCAGGCACAGTTCACACAAGGATCTTAAAATGGTAGATGGCTACTGAAATGATTATGGCCACCTACTGAAAACAATCTAGTTCATTTAGGCTGTATAAAGCATTTATTACATGACATTCATCAATTGTCAACTAGTTATTAAAAGCTGAGTATTTATATTTGTGTAATATAGTATTGTAATGACTAATCTTGGTTGTCAAGTTGACGTATCTGGGAAGATGGAACCTCAATTGAGGGATTTCCGCTATCATATTGGCTTGTGGGACACATCTGTGTGGCATTTTCTTGACTGTTGATTGATATTGGAGGGAGGAGACCACAATGGATGTTATATCCTCAGGCAGGTGGGCCCAGGCAGTATAAAAAGCGGGCTGAGCAAGCCAGAGAAAGAAAGAAAGCCAGTGAGCAGCTTTCCTCCATGGCCTCTGCTTCAGGCCCTGCCCCCAGGTTACTGCCTTGAGTTCCTGCCTGCTTTCTCTCAGTGATGAACTGTTAACTGGAGGTGTAAAATGAAATAAACCCTTTCTTCCCCAAGGTGGTTTTTATTAGTGTTTTATGATAGCAACAGAAAAGCGAACTAGAACAAGTACATTTAGTGTCCCATGTACTTCTTTTTAAATTTATTTATTTATTTTTATTTTATGTGTATGAGTGCTTTTCCTGCATGTATACAAGTGCACCTGTGTTCTGCAATGCCTGTGTCGGATCCTTTGGAACTGGAGTTAAAGACATTGTTAGCCTCCACGTGGGGGTTGGGAACCGAACCCAGGTCTTCTGCATGCCGTCAGTACCCTTATCTGCTGGGCCGTCTCTCCAGTCCCACTGTGCACGTCTCAAAACCGCTCTGAATTTAAGTTCATTAATGGTAAATTTTAAAACTGGCATGTCCATTCACTCACATTTTTTGATTTCTATACTCACAGAATTTTTTGTAGATAATTTTACAGTTAATTTTGTTTCCTTGAAAATGTTTTATATGTTTCATCAAGATTTTAAGCTTCTTTAAGTGAGAAAATTAGATTAATCTAAGTTTCAACACTACACAGTAAGAGGTACAATAAATCCTCACCTTTTTTCCTAATGTACACCTTATGTTTTCAAATGGAATGTTTCAAGTTCCAGACTTTATTTTACCACACAAAGTCTTTCTTTGCTTAAGGAACAACCATCTAAAATCCAGACAATTGGGTGTGGATTTGATCAAAACACCTTATATGCACGTATGAAAGTCACAATAAAGTTTTTTTTAAAGGTAAAAAAAATCTGGACAAGTATAAATAGTAAATAATTCATGGGTTTGTGGTACTAATAAAAGGTACATGCAGGTTCAGAAAGCTTTGCTTTACTTAATAGATATGTCACATTTCTTATTTGATTAGCAAGAGCCTAAAACTAACTTGTGTCATTGAGATTCTGTGAGATTCCTATTCTAAGTAATCTGTTATTAAAGATATCAAAGTTCAGATCTTATAAATATTCAGTGTCTTGTAGTGGCTCAGGGTTGAAATGATCACCTTCATCCCTGGTAAACTCCTCACTCTGAAACTTTTTTCATTTAATGGTAGCATAGTCCTTCCATGTTGGTGTAATTTTTCATTTTTTTAGTTTCAATCAATTTATACTTAAAATGCTTTTTTGAGAGGAATACTGCATATGAAATTGTACCTTTATAATAGGAATGATTAAGCCATTTAGTTTTCTGTGATATTATTTATATCATCATTTAAATTGGTTTGAAGCCCATGATCCTGACATTTGTTTCTTTTTTCTTTTTTATTTTTATTTTATGTGTATGAGTGTATTGCCTGCATGTATGTGAGTGCACCCGTGTCGTGCAATGCTGCGGAGATCAGAAGAGGCCTTCGGATTCCCCTGGAACTGGAGTTAAGGACGGTTCGCAGCCGCCAATGTGGGTACAGGGAATCGAACCTGTGTCCTCTGCAAGAGCAGTCAGTGCTCTTAACCTCTGAGCCATCTCTCCATCCCCCTTGTTTTTAACTTCCTGTCCTTTCTCCTCTTGTTTTGTTTTGATTTTTTGGAATTTATTTATTATTTTTATTTTATGTGTATGAGTGTATTGCCTGCCTGCATGTAGGTAAGTGCACCCGGGTCATGCAATGCACGAAGAGGACAGAAGAGGCTGTCGGATCCCCTGGAACTGGAGTTACGGACAGTTGTTAGCTTCCATGTGGGTGCTGGGATTTGAACCCGGGTCTTCTGCAGGAACAGCCAGTGTTCTTAACGGCTGAGCCATCTCTCCAGCCCCTCTTTCTCCTCTTGTACTGCCCTTCTTTTGGATTTTTTTGGAGGGCGAAGGGCTGTATTCTATGTTCAATACTGACCTTAACAGTATAGCCACTTTTCTCTCATCATGTACCTGTGCTCCTGTTCTTTTCACATATATTTCGAGCTTTAAACACACTTGTTATTTTTTAATTAAACGATTTCCCTTTGAAGAGATTGAAATGAGCTAAATGTTTTGTATTCACTCAGCCGTTTGTCATTCCCAGAGCTCTTTCTACCTGCGCTTAGATCTAAATTTCCATCTAGTGATATTTTCCTCTTCCTGAATGTTTTACTCATAATGTGATTCTTCCACTCTTGCACATCTTAAAAACTCCTTAGAATCCTGAGGTGACAGCTTCCCCCTCCAGCTGGAAGATGCTCATCCTTGTTTTCCGGCAGCCATTCCCGCAGTCATTGTTCCCGAGGAAACTGTCATTTCCCACGTTCCTTCACTTAATGTGTCATTCTTTTCAACAGCTTGTTTCAGATTTTACCCTTTATCTCTGGTTTTCTGAGATTTGATTATAATGTTCTTGGTGTGGTTTCTTTCCTGATTCTTCTATTTCGGGCTCATTGTATTTTCAGAACCCACTGATCTGTAGCTTTCAGTCATATTTGGGAAATATTTTTCTGCCCTTCCTTCTCAACTCCTTCTGGAAGGTGAATTTCACACATTGGGTCACTTGGCCCAGAGCTTTCTGTTCTCCCTAGGCTTCGTTTTCACTATTTCTTTTCTGTTTCCCCAGCTTCCATTGCCACATCATGTTCAAACCACACATTTGACTTTATTGGTCAGTTTCATCCTGTGTTTGATTTTAGCCCATTAGTTTCTGCTCTTGTTTTTTTTCCTTCTGTTTTCTTTGGGCTTGTTAATGTTTTTCATCCTTACTTCTTGAAATGATCTATTTAGATAATTAGATATTTAAATAATTAGATTTGAATCCTATTATTTTTTCTTTTCTAATATGTACATTTTAGAGCTATGGGTTTCACTGTAATACTGGTCATAAATGGAATACTGCATATTTTTATACATTATGTAGAATGTGTTGAGACATGGGCTCTAGTCTATTATAGTAAAGAACTCTTCTCTACATGGAAATAATTCGCTTTCTTTAGTTGAGATGTAGTGTGCCTTGTGTGCCCACCAGATTCATTTCTTTCAGCACTGCTTATAGTTTTTAGTAACAGACTTTAGCTTTCTTGGTTAAATATATTCCTAAGTATTTTATTATTTTTGACATATTATAAATTGCATTGTTTTCTTACTTCCCCTTAGGGGTCATTCGCTGTCAGTGCACAGAAATACAATTGATTTTATTTGGTGATTTTGTAGTTTATAATTTGCTAAACTTATCTATTAATTCTAGCTTTCTGCTTCATGGTGCTCTTATTGGGGAATGTTTAGGATGATTTAATATACAAACCATATCTTCTCCAAAAAGAGAGAACTTTACTCTTCCTTCTTATTTGGGTATCTTCTATTTATTTTCTGTAGGATGTTGAGTATCATGTTGAGCAGAAGTAGTGAGACTAGGCATCCTTGCCATAGGACTAATCCTGATGGTATTGTGAAAGCTTAAGGCTTTTCACCTTTGAGTCTGAAGTTACCTATGGCTTTTTTCCCTTAAATCTATGATCTCTATTATGTTGAAGGAAATTTCCTCCATTTC
The DNA here is from genome assembly GCF_000622305.1 of Nannospalax galili. Taxonomy (NCBI): domain Eukaryota; kingdom Metazoa; phylum Chordata; class Mammalia; order Rodentia; family Spalacidae; genus Nannospalax; species Nannospalax galili. The sequence continues at coordinate 3,648,344 of NW_008360331.1, read as the reverse complement.
TATTTTAGTGTCAGGAAAAAAATGCTTAAATCTGTGATATCCCTTTTTCCTGCATCAACTGAGATGCTATATGCACTTTATCTTTTAAGTTGTTAATGCCCACTTGAGATCATGTGTTTTTGAAATTTTAAAATATGAGACACAAGATTTATTGGCTTCAAAATGAGGAAGAAATTCAATAAAGCCTAAATTAATAAATCTTTAAAGTAATGTGATACAAAGATGTATTACCTTTCCTAGCTTTTGAATAACGTTTCAAAAATATTTTATAAATTTACACATTGTAATGTGTAAAATTTTTACTATGAAAGAGCAGGACATTTTTCTATATTTTGGATGGGACTCTGTCATAGTCTGAATATAAAATGCTCCCACCTCCATCCCATGACTCATTTATTGAATGCTTGATCGCCAGGTGGGTAGCATGATTTGGGGAAGCTCTGGAAACTTTATGAAGTGAGGCATAGCTGGAGAAAGTAGATCGCAGGAGTCAGATGCTGGAGTAGCGGGAGAGGTCTTGTTTCTGATCTCTTCTAGTCTCTATCTAATTTCTGTCCACCATGAACTGGAGCGCTCCTACTCCACCCTCCTGCTACCCAGATGTTCTGAGTCACCAAAGGTCCAGAACCACTGGATCGAAGGACATTGAACTGCAATATTGGACCAAGAGGCAAACAAATCTTTCCTCCTTGATATTAGTCTCTCAGATATTCTAGTCTTAAGTACACAAAAGTAGCTAGTACAAAAAATTGGTACCAGAGAAGCAGGATCATTGTTGTGATTGAACCTGAAACCGTGTGGTTATAAACTTTGGAATTGTTTTGCAGGAGAAATTTGGAAACGTTCAGAGAGATGAGTCTAGTATAGGATGCTATAAGCAGCATTTACTTGCTGATTCTGGTGGCAGCTCAGATGAGCAGATGCTGACGGGAGTGGTGCAGAGGAATGATTATATTCATCATGGTTCAATACAATCTGTCATATTGAAAATGGACTCTATTTGGATTGAACTAATGGCCATGCTCATTAATTCTGGCCAAGAATTTGTCCATGTTTTTCCCATCTTCTGAGACTATAGGAAACTGAATTTTAAAGTAGTGGAATTAATTTGGTGTAGGGAAATGTCAAGTCAACATAGCATTTAGGCTGTGGCATGGATATTACCTAGCTGATTTGGGCTATATTTTTAATAAGAGTTTGAAGCTAAAAGCAGAGTGGAAAGACTTGAAAAACATCCAGTTTGGCCAGAAAGGAAACATGTTCAATGTGGGCAAAGAGAGTGTGATTGCTAAGGAGACTAGTATTAGTAAAAAGAATAAAGTAGTTTATATTGGAACAATAGGATGTTTGGAGTGTATCTCTGGAATCGGCCAGACACCACCCACTGGAAGATCAAGGTGTAAAGGTTCTAATTCATTTGAAGTACTTGAGAATAGAACCCCAAGATGCCTTCCATGTACAGGGTCACCAGTATCACTTCCTCAAGCTCTTGGAGGCCATGGAAGCCAAAATGCAAAATGGCTCCCCTATTGACATAGCTGATGGAAGGTCTTGGTGGTGCTCCAGTGATGCTGCTTTTGAAGACATACAAGAGTCTGAGTACAAGAGTTAAGGAGTCATTGAGACATCTATCCAAGTAGCAAATGAAGGTCTTGGAGGCAAAGAAACTTGTGACAAGATTAGAGTCCCTCCAAGTTACTCCTGATAGGTCAATGAATAAGTGAGGATGAAGAGGAATTCCAAGCCTCAGTGAAAATTCCAGGGTGTTAAAGATGTCAGACATATGATGATGAAGGCTTCAGATAATGAATCAAGTCAGCCCAATAGAGAAATCATGTGATCTACAAATGGAAAGGCTATCCGGGTAGGCATACCACCTTTTGAGAGCGTTTTGGAGCTCACTTCATGACGCAGATACTAAACATAGACCTACAAGACTTAATATTTGCCTTGCTGGGCTGCCATTTTGCTTTAATTATATTTCTCCTTTCTGTGCCTTAATTCTTCCCTTTTGGAACCCAATCCAAATGTTTACTCTGTATCTTGGGCAGATGAAACCCTCATTTTTATTTTAAAGTGGCTCAGACCTAAGTGATTGCCTTGAGTTACAGTAGACTCTACATAGACTTGTGAACAATGGTAGACTTGTTAAGACTTGGGATTCTTGGAGTTTGACATAATTCATTTTTCCATTATGGGATGTCCATCAGGGGTCCAAGGGCAGAAAGCTATGCTCTGACCATGAAATGTTCCTCACATTTACTAAACACTCGGTGCCCAAATGGTGGCACTATTTGGGAAACTTTAGGAGCCAGAGCCTAATTGAAGGACGTTGGTCACTGAGGCACGCCAAGTTCTGATGCCATTCTTCTCTTTCCTGTCTGCTATGGGATGAAGAACTCTGTGCCCCTGGTGCCATGCTCTGCCCAAGTACACAAAGCCAAGCATTCACGGACTGGACCCTCTAAAATGGAGCAAAAGAAATCCTTCCTCCCTTGTTTTTCCCAGGCCTCTGTTTCAGTGATGAGAAGTAACTAAAGCAGGATCCAAACATCAGAACACCTAAAGGTAGTGAGGGCCTCAAAAAGCATGCACTCTAACAACAAATAAACGCTATTTCCTTTACAGTTGACTTTGCCTCATAAGTTTAGTTATTCTTTTATTTAATTTCTGTAAGAACGTTTTCTGAAGGGCTGGAGAGATGGCTCAGCAGTTAAGTGCACTGGCTGCTCTTGCAGAGGAACTAGGTGTGGCTCCCAGCACCCACATGGCAGCTAACAACCCTAACTCCAGCTCAGGGAATACATTGCCTTCTTCTGGTCTCTGCATGCACTTGGTGCATTTACATACATGTAGGCAAAATACTCATAAACATAACAAAAATAAGTAAAGAAAAATGTTTTGTAGTATTTAATTTAGTGGCAAAAAATTAGAAATGGTGAATTTTCATGCTTGTAAAATAAATAGTTATGGTACATCCACACCGTAAGAATAATATTTAATCATTGAAAAGAACAAATTAAAGCTCTGTTAACTCTAAAGCATTTGGAGAAAAATTTGAGTGAGGAAAACAAAAGCAGACAGAAATGAAAATCTTATATTTGCATTTACATGCATGGTCATTTCTTTTTCCAAAATGCCTCTTCTCTTCTTTCCAACTGGTGCTAATTTGGGGAACTTATTAGATGTTGAAAAAGAATCAGTATCACTTAGAAAACTCCATCCTCTCTATTTTCAGCTTCTTTTTATTATTTCCTTCTGCACATTATATTTATTATATTTCCTCACAGTTAGCCTTCATCTGGGTGCAAAGAGCTGTGTTGAACATAGAGAGAAAGAGGTTATTTTCCTCCAAAGAGCTCATCGCTGAGTTATAGAGGGAGAGAATCCATATAAAACCATTAAATTGATTTTCTGGTGGATGGTACGTTTTCTCTCTTGAAAATTACATGAATCTGTAGGTTTTCTTCTGATAAAGAGAGTATAAGGCTATATTTTTGTTAAAAAATAATTACTGCATATATTTTGGATATATAATATTATATTTTAAAATATTTATTTTAATTTTAATTATGTGAATCTGTATAGGGGTGTGTGCTTGTAAGTGCAGGTGTCCATGGAGGTCAGAGGAGGGCATCAGATGTCCTGGGAGCTGGAGTTAGAGGTGGTTGTGAGTGACCTAACATGGGTGCTGGGAACTAAACTCCTTTGCTCTGCAAGAGCAATATGCAGTCTTAGTCACTGAGCCATCTCTCCAACCCTCTAGAATGTGATATTTGATATATTTATGCATTTGTAGACTAATTATGTCACTTACAAGTTGCTTTAGAATGAAAATACTTAAAATCTAGTGTTTTAGCAATTTTCAGGTATATAATCTATAATTTTTAACTATAGGTGGCATCCAGTAAGATTGATCTCCAGAGCTTACTCTAATCTGATCAGAATTCTGTACCTTAGCATATTCCTTACCTCCCCCAAACTGCTCCTGACCTCTATTTCCTTGTAACTTCCATCTACTCTCTGCTTCTATGAATTCAACTTTTAAAATCAAGACAATCTTCCTAAGTTTCCCAGTCTGGCCTGGAATTCACTCTGTATCCCAGGCAGACAGGCCTTGAACATGAGCTGCACCAATCTAAGTCACTGGGATTACAGGCCTGTACCACCATGCTCGGCAGTGGTCAACTTTTTAAGATTCCATACATAAGCAAGCTCATGCAGGGTTTGTATTTCCTTTCCAGGTTTATTTCACTCAGCGCAATGACCTCCAGGTTCACCACATCAGCATGAGTGGCAGGCTTTTCTTTTTACAGGCTGAGTAGTGTTGCATTGTCCATACGCTCTACCTCATTTTCTTTCATTTTCTTTATCTATTCATCTTTTGAAGGACATTTAAGCTGTTCTCAATCTGGGCTGTTTTTAGTATGACTGCAATGAACATGAAAATAACGGTCTCCTCCAGATCCTGATTTAATTTCCTTCAATATATATTCAGAATTGGAACTGTGGATCATATTGTAGTTCTATGTTTAAGATTTTGAGAAAGATTCATATGGTTTTCTGCAGTGTTTGTGCTAATTTATATTTCTACCAAGAGTGTACCAAGGTTTCTTTCCTTCCACATTTCCATAAACATTTTTCATGCTTTGTCATTTTAATAATAGCCATTCTAAAAATATGAAGTGACATCTCATATTTTATCGTTTTAATGTTTCTTTCCCTGATTATTATGAGTTTTGTTGGCCACTTTCGTGTCTTATTTTGAGAGATGTCTATTTAAGTCTTTTGTTCATTTTCTTCAGTATTTTCTTGCTATTGAGTCCCTTAGATATTTGGCATATTGTTACCTTACTAAACGTATGGTCATTTGAAGCTAGAAACTTCTTAACTTGATTAAATCATAAAATACTACTTTTATTTTTTTATTTATTTGTTTGTTTGCTTATTTATTTATTGAGACAGGGTCTCCCTATAGCCCCTGCTGACCTCAAACTTGCCGTATAGACCAGGTTGACTTCAGTCTCACAGAGATCCGCCTGCCTCTGCTTCCTTTCCTGTGTGCTGGGATTAAAGGCTCCCTTTGTCTTCTTTAAACGATTTTTCTTGTCTTTGATTTTGGGGTCACAATCAAAAAAACATTGCTCAGACAAATACCATGAAGTTTAGCAAGTTTTCTTCTAGAGGTTTCACAGTTTCAGGTCTTGTGACGAGATAAACAAGATCCTGTCATTGCTCTGCTCGTGACACCACAGAGCTGTCATGCAAAATTCACTGTGGTCTACTCAGCTCTGCCTGGAAGCGAGCTTGATTCCTCTTCCAATGTCACCTAAATTCTTTTCATTTCAAGGGACGTGGGGTAGAAGCATGGGGAAGTGGGGTTTTAGGGGGATGGAAGTTGGAGGGGGGAGTTGGGATGATGACAATGAGTCCACTTTACACACTAAATTCATCCATATACCTTTCCTGAGTACATTGTATTTCTCTTCTGCAGATATCTGTGTGTTCACCCCTCTTTATTTAGTCCTTCCTAAATGTCCTTGTTTAGAAAGGGCTTCCTTGAGCTCCCCAGGGAAACTGGTGCCACCACCATCACTTGTATTTTTCTTATTATGATGCTTTATTATTAAGTCTATGTCTATTATTTCATTGTTAATATTTATATTATTTAGTGCTTTTTTTTCCATTTACTAGTGGCTAATTCCATGACGGCATTATTTAATACCCAGCTATTGCCCACAAACAAGAGTAATGGTGGGCACATGGGTGACCTTCTAAAAGAGTTGTGAATAAATTCATTCAAGAACCTCACATTTCTTTCACTATGATTTCAGAGGAATGAATTAATGAGAATTTACATTTTTAAAATTAAGAATTTAGCTTCTACTAACAGAATAAAAAAAAACACAAGAGAAATATATATAGCTCTAAAAGAATGGGAAAACATTAGAGAAATACTTTATCTTCACTCTGCTTTTCTGGAGGCGTGTAAAGTGACAGTCCCATTGATTATTCTGGCCTAAATCTTTAGCTTTGGGGATTGGTTTAACCATAAATAACTTTATCTGATATTCATGGCTCAATGAAATATTGCGCATAAGTTTCTGTGTGAGGCAAATCCTCAGCTCGTCTTTCAGAGTGCTTATTTTGTTTTCTATCATAATGCTGACTCCATACTTCTAGGTACGTATGTATTTAAGGGTGAAAAAGGTGGAGTCTTGGTTTCATCACTTAGCAAAAGGAAATTTCTGCAAGTTCATTGCAGGTTCCCAAGTCCTTGCTGAAGAAAAAGCACCTGAAGAAAGAGAGCAATCTGGAAAAAAATGGCTGCGCCACAGTCTGAAGAAGGTGTTAGATATTTAAAGCAAACACTTCAAGTACTTGGTATAAAACTGGCTAACCAATGATGAAAGCAAGGGAGAAGAGTAACTAGCCTTCCCGTGTTATTTTAATTTCCAGTAGTAGCATTTTTATTCATTACTTATTTGATTTTTCAGTGCTGGGGATCAAGCCCAGGTCCTTGTGAATGGTAGTCAAGCTCTTTACCACTGAGTTACATTTCCAACCCAGGCATTTTACTTTTAAAAGCTATGTCTCTAATTTAATTATTTTAAGCACTTGCACACAAGTCATTTCCAACTCTTTTAGAAGCTAAATAATGAATGTGACTGTCCCAGAACTGGGATATGAAGGTCATTCCACTTCAGGAATCAAAGTGAAAAAAAAAAAAAAAAAATTGTAGGTGTCCCATGGGCACTGTCACACATTTAGTATAATAATTAATTCTAATCAACCACAATCTATGGCTGACCTCATCATCAGCCACTGAATGAATGAATGGTCAATGCAGGGCACAAATTGAGTTTAACACCCCAGCAACCATAACACACTCAACAGATACATGTCTGTTTTTATTTTTGTTTGTGCTAGGGGCAATCATGTGAGATGGATGAGATATGCTTTTGAGAGTTTCTTTCAGATATATTTTGGCTTATGAGACTCCAAATACATTACAAAAAAATAAAACAACAACAATTAAAATCTTTAGTTCATATGGAGAGATTTTACTCTTCAAATTTTCTACGAGGTGACTGTCTCTTTAAAAAGGATTAGCAGTTTACAGTTATTGTGTGAAATTATCTCTAACAACCTTCTTCATGTTGTGTTTAAGATTATTACAATAAAAACAGAAAAATGTTGTTTTGGGTGTAGTTGTAGAACAGAGTGGGTCCTGGATCGCCTTAGTTCTTATGTGCCATGTCCTTCTATCTAAAGGAACTCCCCCGTGGAATTGTAGAAACCAAGTTATCTGTAGCTGTCCACTAGTAGGTGGATGGATATGCTCCAGAAATATTTACCATTAGTATTGAATGGTGTTGGACAAGGCTGTTCTGGTAGTTTGTTGGCTTTTCTAGTAAGGACAGTTTCTGTGTGCAGGTTAGAGGGCAGCACGTGGGAGGTGCACACACTGTTATAAATGTTCTGGAACTAGAAATCAGAAACTATGGATACTCTGGGTTCTAGTTCTTTCTGTCTCACAAAAAGTTCAGTTTAGCTCACGGGGGTCTCCCAATCCTCCTACCTCCTCCCTGTCTTTCTTTATCCATTCTAGAAACTCATAGTATCTGTTTCTTTATGCAACACACACACATGTAATTCACTAACTTTTTCAGACTTACTATGCTGAAGTTTTGCAGCTTTAGCTCCCATGGTTAACTCTGCTTATTTAGGTCTTCTGACTCAGATTACTGTGAAAGGAAATTTGATTGGTCATGCTCAACAGTTTATCTCCTTTTGTTTTTAAACAGAATTGGATAAAGATACTGTTTAAATACTAAATGCATTGATTTTCATATAAAATCAGTAATTATTAGTAAATTTTTAATTGTGCAACTATCAACATATTCTGGTTTTAAAACATTTCCATCAATATGGAAAATTTCTACAAATCTTTTGCAGTCCTACTGTTTACATGCCCAGTCACAAGTAATCTCTTAATTTTATACTTTTAAGAATATCATTATCATTTCACAAACAATCTGATCAAAAATGATCCATGTACATAAACATTTTTCCACTAATGGTTGGAGAGGGCAAATCAAAACCACAGTGAGTTATTATCTTACCATTATAAGAATGAGTCATTACTAAAGTCATAGAATGTAGAAAATGTTGCTGAAGACCTTTCTTAGAATTCCTTTCTAAAAATGAAATTCTTGTGCTTTGCTGGTAGAAACATAAATTAATACAGAAATTCTGGAATTCATATGGAAGCTTTTCAAACAGTTGAAAAAGAACTACTGTATGATCACTTCCACTTCTGGACATACATCCAAGAGAAATGAAATCAGAATGCTAAGAGGTATGGTTGGAGAAGAACCCACTTCTGTCGCTTTCCTAGACCAATGTAATTTCTTAATACATTTTAAATATGTATCTTTAAACTTACAGACAAGTGTAGCTTTCACCACTAATCAAAAAAACATCTCTTTGCAACAAATGGAAACTATTACAAAGTTCCACAACTGTCCAGAATATAGAGGATAAGTAACTGTGAGGTGCCCATCCCCAAGTGGCACATTCGCAATGCAACCTCTACACATGATGCGCAGAAACATTGTGGAAGAGGGAACAGAACGATTGTAAGAGCCAGAGGGACAAGACCCCTGCTGCTAGTTGCTGAATTCTAGACATAATTGGAGAGTTACACCCATGAACTCTCCATAGTAAGGTAGCCTAACAATATCTGCATAATGACAAGATGAGTTGACACGCCAAGGTAGATGGGAAAGATTTCAAGGGCCTCACTTCAAGATGAAGAGCTACAGGCAACCAATGGATGCTGAGGCAGGAAGATCGGTTTTCTCCAGGGATTAGTTCCCTGAGAGGTTGTCTGATGCCAGGTGGGAAACGTTAAACACATGTACACATGAACACCACTAAATAGACTCAGTGAATTGTGTATATATAACATATACGTGTGCATATATATGTATATATATGCAATAATAACAAAGAAGAGGACAAGATGGGAAGAATTTGAGAGAGACTCAGAGGGTTGGAAATAATGCAGATACAATACTCACATGTGAAATTCTCAGATATAAAAATAACTATTTAAAATAAGCAAATAAATAGAGATATCTTCTCTCCTATACTTATTGTGCCACAGTTCATAACCAATGGAAGCAACCTAACTGCTCATCAGTTGTTGAGCAGATAAGAAACTGTAGTACTTAAATACAATGCAGTGTTGTATTCAGCCATAAAACAATGAAATTCTGTTATTTGTAACAAAAATGGCTGAAATTAGGGAAAACTATGTTAAGTGAAACAAGACAGACATAGATATACAAGTACAACATGATCTCAAACAATGTGCAGTATAAGGTTGCTCTTGTAGAAGCTGTTTAGAATGATGTTTACTGGAGGCTGGGGGAGGGCAGGGTGAAGGGTAAGGAACAGGCTGACCAAAGTGTAGCGGTTTCCAGAAAGCAGTAAGGAGTTAGTAAGAAGCTCTGGTGTGCTACTGCAGTGTAAGGTTGTAGATAACTGGAAGTGTATGGTGCTTTAAAACATTAGAAGCAAGGATTTGGAATTTCACCATAAAGAATGCAAATATTCAAGGAGACAGCAAATATATTCATCTTGATTTAAATGTTACACAAGCATCAAAATATCACGAGGGGGCCATGTATATGTTTATAATTTTTAGGTTTTTGTGTATCAGTTAGATAAATTTAAATAAAAAATGTGGCTAGGCGTGGTGGCACATGCCTTTAATCCCAGCACTTGGGAGGCAGAGGCAGGCAGATCTCTGTGAGTTCAAGGCCAGCCTGGTCTACAATAGTGAGTTCCAGGACAGCTGGAGCTTCAGGAAGACCCTGTCTCAAAAAGACCAAAAAACAATTTTTTGTATGTTTAACATACATAGGATAATGCTGTGTGCTGTATTTTGTGTGCGCTTCATTCATGAGGCAACATATCCTTGAGGTTCAAGCTTGATTATTACTGTTTTGGAGTAAATTTAGTAAACTGGGTTGTGGAAATCCTCTAAGTTCATTCTTCTTTATCAAAAGAACTTGGAGGCTAGTCTATGTTCTTTGCATTTCCACACAGATTTTAGGATATTTGTCAAGTTCTTTAAAATACTACTCAGATTCTTTAGCTACTGAAATGAAAATATTAACCAATTATTATCATTTGGGAAGGACGTGTGTTTAAAATGCCATCTTCCAATCCGTGAATATGTAGTATCCATTTATTTAGATACTGAATTACTCATTGGAATATTGACTATCAGGTATTGCATTTCTATTGTTGGGTTTATTCCTAAATACTTTGTACTTTTTGATGCTATTGTAAATGGAATAATTTCCATAATTTTATTTTGGATTGCCATTTATTAATATGTAAAATATTATTTTAATATCTTAAAGTCTGTGTAAAATTGCTTTATGGTTCTTGTAGTTTTAACATGAATTTTATTTTCGATATAGATGACTGTAGCTTATGCTAATAAAATCATACCTTTTCTTTATATCTGAATTGCCCTCTTTATTTATCAATCCTCCATCTGCCTGTTTCATTACTATTTAGAGCCTCTGGTTATAATGCTCAGGGGAAATGATGAGAAGAAGCATCTTTGTATTTCAGATCCCAAGGAAGAAACATAACTATTTCAATCTTTTCTGAGTCTGAGAATATTTATATAATTTCTCTTCAAAATATTTTATAAAATTCATGTGTATTTTGTTGACTGTCCTTTTATGAGAGATATAATAAATGTTTACTCAAACTTATATTAATCTTCACCAACACCCACATAGCTTTGGCTGTGGATAGACTCTAAGTTAAAAAAAAACAATGTCAAATGATTGCCTTGTTTGAGGGTGAACAGGAGAGAATCTCAGTAGGGCATGGTTCTTTTATAATTGTGGGCCATAAAGCATTCTGAGGCTGGTCCTGGCAATGTATTAGTGTGACACATTCTCACCAGCCTTCATACTTACTTTTGTTGGAACTTGGCAGCATTGAGGTAGTTTTTGAAAATGGAAGATTTGACACTGTTGCTTCTGTAGAAAATACTTCACTCTTCGTGACATTAATGGTCCTGGCTTCTAATTGTGGTAAAAAAAAAGACCATCTATTAGGAATACAATACATCACAAGTTAGTTTTATTAACATTTATACTAACATCCAGTTATAACTTGAAGATTCATTATTGAAAATATTTAGACCACAATTTAGAAATCCAGCATATTTTTCCAAAAAATTGAAAAAATTTGCTCTTATTGAAATTTTGTGTATTTCATACAGAACATCTCAATCAATCTCAATAATCTTTATACCCCCTTCCTCACTGGCACCCCCCACAGCCCCCCACTGGAATTCATACATTCTGTCATTGTATTAAGGCCTATTGTGTCACGTTAGTGTCCCCAGACATTCCTCAGTGCAAGCTCATCTACTGAGTTCTAGTCAACTTATCTAGAGGAAGATCAACTTATCTTGCTTTAGGAAGATCAGCTCTTTCTCACCTAGCAGTAATCATTTGCCAATATTTCTTCTGCTAAGATTGGGGTCTGCTGCCATTTCCCCAGTTTTATGGGGAACTACATATATTACCAGAACTACATATAGACTTGCTCAGAATCCTAGTCCGAGGAAAGAGATTCATGCATGGGTGATGCATGATCATTAACATAAGGGATGGACATCATCTCATATCAATACACTGGAGGGAATGTTGGATTTGCACACAGTACATTGGAGGCTCCAGTGAAGACCAGTGACACCTCAGAGGAAAAGGAAATTCATCTTCAAGCAGACCTGTGAACGTAAACATTTTGCTCCATTTTTCTGACTACTTTCCCCAGATAACAGTGCATATGTATTTTGGACTGTGAGTGCACACTGCAGTGCAAGTCTAGATGATGCTTTGAATGTAGTCTATATTGTGCAATGGTTAGATCAGCATGAACATATTTCCTCAAACATTGTCATTTCTTTATGATGAGAAACCTCCAAACTCTTTCCTTCTCGTTTATTAAATGTATAGTCCATGTCTATCTACAGACACCTCACTGTGTACCAGAATAGCACACTAGAATTTTTCAAAATTTGATTTTATTGAATTTTTGTGTATTTCATAGAGAACATCTCAAACAATCTTAATCATCTTTATACCCCGCTCCTCACCAGCACCATTCCATAGCCCCCCCTCCCCGCACTGGAGCCCATATACACTGTTGTCCCTGTTATGGCCCACGCTGTCAAGTCAGTGTTCCCAGATGTTCCCCAGGGCAAGTCCATCCCCTGAGGTCTACTCAGCCTATCTAGAGTCCCTTGTTTTAGGAAGATCAGCTCTTCTTCACCTAGCAGCAATCAGCTGTCAATATTTCTTCAGATAAGATCAGGGTCTGCTTCTCATTTCCCCAGTTCTATGCTGGGTTCCTGTCTACCTGAATTTGCATGAGACTTGTGCATGCTGACACCATTGCCATAGAATCACATGAGCAGGTTCCCAGGGCCTTGTAGGACTCTGTTTCCATATGCTCATGCACCTCCTCCCTGGCTCTTACAATCTTTCTGCCCCCTCTTCCAAAATGGTCCCTGAGCCTTGGAGGGGGGGAAGTTTAATATAGAAATTCTGTCCAAGGACCAGCATTCAGCAGACTCTTTATCTCTACGCTTTGGCCATTTATGACCTTTTGTGAGCTGCAACTGACCTGAAACCACTTCCCCTGAAGGCTAGCCCTCATAGCTTTGGAGAACATTATGAAGGTGCCAAGGAAAAAACATCAATCTATGGTCCAATACCAACTTCAAGAGCAAATAAATACACTAGAATCTTTTACTCCTATTTCACTAAAATGTAGTACACTCTGATAAGCCTTCATTTAACTCTCCTACTCTTTCTAGCCTCTGGTAACTACCTTCTACTTTCAAATTCTATGGTAATAATTTTTGGATCTCATGAATAAGTGATATTGAATGATAATTATCTTTTTATGTCTGGCTTAGTTCAGATAACATTATTATATCCAGCTCTATCCATCTTGTCAGACATAACAGGATTTCATTAACTTTATGGTGGAATATGATCTCACCAGGTATCTATCTGTATCATATTTTGAAGTCTACTTATGAGTTGCTCAACTTTAGCAAGTTCTAGTTCTTGACTGTTGTAAATAGTGTTGCGATGGCCATGGCATGCAGATTCTCTTGGACCTGTCTCATTTTCTTTGGATGCCTCTCTAATGGTGAGATTGCTGGATGACACGGCTGTTCTGGTTTTAATTATTTTGAGGAAAGTTTATATGATTTCCCACTATATCTATATTAACTTCCTCCTTCCCAGCATTTGTCATTATTTTCTGGTGACAACCTTTGGGGAAAGTGACAGTTCAATGTGCCTTTGGCTTATTTTATGGAGAACTGTATCATCAAGATAATGGTTTAATTCTTCGGATGTGTGATGTTGCAGTCCATGTCCTTTTAAGTCTCAGGTTTTGATGTGTGTGGCATGAATAGAAGACAAAGCAGGAAACATTTTTATCTCTATAAGAGTTGGAATAAGGGCCAGGCATGGTGGCACATGCCTGTAACCCCAGCACTTGGGAGTCAGAGGCAGGAGGATTGCTGTAAGATGGACACCAGCCTGCAATGGTTTTCATAGCAAGTTCCAGGTCAGCTGGGGCTACATAGTGAGACACTGGCTCAAAAAATAATCAAAAAGGAGTCAGAATAAAGTAAATTTATCACAGGGCTTGCTTAAAGGGGTCCTATCAGCACCAGATTGAAAATAGAGAGGATGAACTTCAACTTCACCCTTAAAGTCAACCATTGCCAAGGGCTCAGCAGAATTCAAGTGTGTGGATAATTCCATTATCCTAGAATTATTCATGTGAGACTAGTTTTGTATATTTTGTGAACTAAATTTATTGAGAGAAATCATAAAGAGGGACATGAATTATAGTAGCCATTTAATGTGTGTTTACAACAGATTCATTTAAAAGGTAAAGGCTGATGGATTTTAATTGTATAGGAAGGAAGATTACCAGCTTTATTCTTTGAAATTATAGATTGGGATTAAAATACTGTTATATTTGATGGCCACAGAAAAGTCAACCAGACATTCTGTCTGAAGGATTCGGGCCTAGGATAATGAATTTTGGCAGTACGAGCACTGGCTCTGGAATATGCTTTTGAATGCTAGGATTGTGGTATGACGTTTGGTTTGGTTTGGTTTTGTTTTTAAAAAAGATGCTCTCAAACTACCTACAAATAAAGTTACTTTAAAAAGTTCTATACATTTTAAATTGGTTCTATACATTGAAAATTGCAAAACAGTGATAGAAGAAATAACCGAACGCAAAATAGATGTCATGCTCATGGAGCAAAAGAATTAGTATTGCTAAAATATAAACAGTACTCAGAGCAATGTATAGTTTGATGTGAAAATCACATTCTTCATAGAAACAGAAAATAAATAATGTATGCAACCACAAAAGATCCTGAAAACCAAAGCAATTCTGACAAAATAAAAAAAGTAGTTGGAAGCATCACAACTCCTGATTTTAGTGCATATTACAAAGTTATATGAATCAAAACAGCACAGTACTGGCATAAAACACACAGATGCAAAAATGAAGCAGAATAGAAAAACCATAAACACCACCATATATATACGTACATATATATTCAATAAGTAGTGCTGACAAGTGAGATTCTCATAAACAAAGAATGAAATTGGACTTTTACTTGACCCTATAGACAAAAATAGACTCAATATTGATAAAAGGCCTAAAACATAATCTGAAACAATAAAACTCTTACAAGAGAACATTTGGAACTTTTTATAAAATAGAGCTTATTGTAGAACACAAACCATATCTTAACATGAATTAATTGAAATTATTTCTTAAATTTTATCTGATCACAGTGGAATAAAAGTAGAAATTATCATGGGAGAAACTACAGAAAATACACAAACTCAGAGAGGGTGAGTAACAGACTAATGAAAGTTGGAGACACATAAAGAAATTAGGAGGAAAAATGTAAAGTTCTTGGAATTGAATGACAGTAAAACACAACCTACCAGAATTTGTGGGATTCCATGAAAGCAGTTCTAGGAGGGAAGTTTATAGAGATAAATGCTTACATTAAAACAATTAGAAGGAATTCAAATAAAAAATGACCCATCTCAGGATATTATAAAAGCAGTAATAAACCAAACCCCAAATCAGTGGAGGTAAGGAAGTAATAAAGATCGGGGGAAAGTCAATAAAATAGAAAAGTAAGGAACAATACAAAGAATCAATGAAGTAAAGAATTGGTTCTTTGAAAACATAATCAAAATCCACAAACGTTTAGCTAAACCAACCAAAAGAAAGAAAGCGAGGGCCCGAACTACTAAAATTAGAGATGAAAAGGGACACATTAGAACAGATACCAATGAAATTCAGAATATGATCATGGCAGATTTAAAAAGTCCATATTCCAATAAATTAGAAAATTTATACGAGCTAGGTAATTTTTCAGACATATATGATTACCAAATGTAAGAAAATATAGACAACTTAGATCTGTAACAATGAGAATGAAACACTAATAAAGCAGTTTTTCTACACAGGAAAGCCAGAACTGAATAAACTCACAGCCAAATTCTACCAATTTTTAAAGAAGAGTTAACACCATGCCCTTAGACTGTTCCATACGTTAGAAAGGGATGGAACACTACTGCACTCATGAGTCACGCTTATTCTGATGCCAAATCCAGATAAAGGCACTACAACAAAAACAGTATAGAACGTCCTTGTTAATGAACATGGCAAACCACTGGCACTGGCTAGACGGCTCAGAGATTCAGAGCACTTCAGAGGACCCAGGTTTGGTTCCCAGCACCCACACAACAACTGTCCATAATTCTAGTTGTAGGGGATCTGATTCTCCCTTCTGACCTCCATGGGCACTGAATACACATGGTGCACTTACACACATACAGGCACAATACTCATACAAATAAAAAATAATAAATGAAATATTTTAATGAATATTGGCAAACCGATTCAAGAAGCATTTGTTTTCTAAAAGGTTGTGCAGCAGTAAGAGCACTCGCTGCCCTTGCAGAAGACCCTAGTTTGGTTCTCAGCACCTGCCTTGGGTGAGGGGGGCTCGCAGGCTTCTGTAACTGAAGTTCCAGAAGATCTGACACCCTCTTCTGGCTTCTGTGAGCACTGCATGCATGTGGTTCACACACATACATGTAGGCAAAATACTCATGCACATAAATAAATAAAAATTATATAGTTAATTTAAGTCAGAGCTGCACAGATTTAAAACATTTCATGGATTCTTTTAAAAAATATTTTATTATTTTTATTTTATGTGTATGAGTGTATTGCCTGCATGTATGTGAGTGTACCTGTGTTGTGCAATGCCAAAGAGGTCAGAAGAGGGCTTCCAATTCCCCTGGAACTGGAGTTAAGGATGGTTCATAGCCACCATGTGAGTGCTGGAAATCGAACCCAGTTCCTCTGTAAGAGCAGTAAGTGCTCTTATCCGCTGAGCCATCTCTACAGGGCTGATGGAGTCTTTATATTAGTACTGCTATTATTTTTAAAAACATGTTACTGTGCTTAAAATTCCTAGGAGGATAAAGGTATTTCTTAGAGTAATAGCTAAGATCCATTTTCAAGAACTATTTAGAGTGAGTGTTTCATGGAAATTCTGTTTTCGTAATAAGTGAGTCCGAGACAGATTTAATTAATGCAATGTCTTGATTCATTTCAACGTCTTCTGGGATGACACTAAAGAGCTTCTTATGGTAAGATGGTGGGTTCTCTAAATCTGTATACTAAGAATCCTAGGAAGGTGTATCTAACCAGTGGCAGAGACTGGAGCGAAAGCTTTTTGAAGTTTCTTTTGGCCTCCCTTTTTAGGGTGAAGACTGTCAACAAACTTCAGTGCTAAGACCAAGAGGAGAAAACTAAATGTGAAGGAAATGGGTCAAACCAAGACTTCATTTCCTCCAGAATTTCAGTACTAGGAAGAGGAGCTCAGGACACTGGAGCGAGGCTGGAGTAGGTCCAAGGGTTCTGAAGAGGAAAGAACAGTGATGGAAGGGGAGCAGATTTAAACATCTGGGAGGAGAAACGCGGGACAGCTTTCTGTGTGGATTTTTATTTCCTCTGTTTCTTAGATGCTGTTGGGTAAAGCAGGTGTCAAAGGTTCTTTGAGGTTGCTCACAGAGCAACATCCTCACCCTGCAGGATGTGGAAGGATCTAAGGTGAGCCCAGGGAGTGTCATAATGCCTAGGCTGTTGCTGGTGTGTATCTGTGACAGCTTTCTCTCATAATTAGGAAAAAAAAGGTGTCCTTTAAACAAAGTGTCACCAGATGCTAATATAAAAAATAAATTATACCACTACTGCAATAATAGACAGAGATTGCTGGACCAGTCATTGTTGTGTTTATTAGGCTTCATGGCTGGGTAGGACCATTGGTTTTCTCTCTTGGCAGCTTGCATACTATTCTGATACTATGAGTCTAGTCTTCAGAGAGGAGGCTCCCAGGTCAGTTCCAACTTGATTGCTCCAAATCCTGTGTCTGAAGTATGTTCTGTCTTCAGCTATAGGGTCTTACCTTCAAGAGAGGCAATTAAGGGCTGTGGTGATAAGCTCTGTTATTTGGGGAGTCTCTTGAACTACTCTGACCAACAACTTGAGGGGAGGTTTCTTCTGAGTGACATTGTCTTTTTTATAGAGTTTTCAGCTATGCACATGCACTCATGTATATATACTGTATGTGTGTTTTTCAGTAGGTTTTTGAACTAATACATTCATACATTTCCTTCTGGTTTTTCATACTCTCTAAGTACTATCTATCTCTTCTGCCCTCCCAGCCCCTGTATAGCCTCCCTTCTCTCTCTCCAGTTAAAATACCCCCCATTTTAGCCTGGATAATTCCTGTCTCCCTCTTCTTCTCTTCAGCTCCTTTCCCTTTATCCCCATGGTTCCTTTTCCTGATTCTAGTGATTATAGCAGGATACAATCTCAAATTTCAGGATTTGGAGCTAAGATCCACAAATGAGAGAGAGCATGCATCACTTGTTTTTCTGAGACTGTGTTACTTTACTTAGTATAACAACTTCTAGTTCTGTCCATTTATCTGCAAATTTCATGATTTCATTTTTATTTCACACTGAGTAGAATTCCATTGTGTAAATGTACCACATTGTTATTATCCATTCATCAGCTGATGAACATTTAGGTTGTTTCCATTTCTTACTATTATGAAAAGAGTAGCAACAAACATGGATGCACAAGTATCTCTGCAGTAGGATGAGTCCTTTGGGTATATGCTATGGAGTGGTATAATCAGATTTTATGGTAGATTTATTTTTAATTTTTAAAGAGTTCTCCACACTGATTTCCACAGTGGTTGCATCAGTTTGTAATCCCATCATCAGTGAATGAGAATTCCCCCTTTCCAACATCCATGCCAGCATTTAGTGTAATTTAGTCTCTTGATCTTAGCCATTCTGACTGGGATTAGATAAAATCTTAAAGTAGTTTTGATTTGCATTTCCCTAATACTGAGGATATTAAACATTTTTAAAGGTGTTTCCTAGCAATTTTTATTTCTTTTTCTGAGAGCTCTCTGTTCAGATCCATGACCCACCATTTTTTTTAGAAGAAGCATTTCATTACAGCTTTAACATACTCATTAACAGTTTCCAGAGCAAAGATACATCTCTTTCAAAAGTGGCTATAAAATTTTTAGGTTCACAATTGAATTAATACAGTTATACAATATTGAACTCAGTATAAGCCCTGTAAGACATAAAATTGGATGAGTTTTTAACCTTTAAAAAAGACCTCCATTTCATTTTAAAATATATTGTTTCTTACAGAAAGATTCATTGTTTTCGCTAATAACACTGAGATGTTGACGCATGCATCTCTAGTCATAATAGGTTGCACTCAGATCCTTGACACCTGTGTATATCTATAAAGTCATCAGGTAGATTTCAATGGTTATGTTTATCACCTCCACTAATTAACATGATGTAACTTTTTATGCTTCCTCCTCAAATATAATTCATTTTTAAAAATTTTTTGGTTTTTTTTGTGTGTATATCACACAGAACATCCCAAACCATCTTATTCAACTGTATGCCCACTTCTCATATAGCACCCACCCATAGCCTCCCTCCCCCAACTAGAGCCCTTATACTCTGTTATCCCTACTACTGTCCGCTGTGATGTCAGCACCCCCAGCTGTTCCCCACTACTTGTCCATCTGGTAAATCTAGTCAGCCTATCTAGAGGGCTTTGTTTTAGGAAGGTCAGCTGTTCCTAATCTAGCAGCAATCAGTTGTCAATATTCCTTTAGATAAGATTGACTATGTATCCAGAAATAACCCATCTTTTAATTAGACCTTTTTATTCATCTTTGTTTTTGAGTTCTTTGTATATTCTGGATAGTAATCTTCTGTCAAATGCATTTCTAGTGAAGATTTTTTCCCACTTTGAGACTTTCTTCACTTAATTGGTTGTTTTCTTTGCTCTACAGAAACTTTTTAGCTTAATGAGGTCCCATCTGTCAGGTGTTGACCTTAATTCCTGAGGGACTGATATCTGATTTAGAAAGGCCTTTCTTGCACCTGTATCTTGTATGGCACTGCCTTGTATTCTAAGAAGTTCAGTATTTCAGGTTTCACACTGAGGTCTTTGGAGTTGACTTTTTCTCAGGGTGATAAATATATGCCTAATTTCACTGTTCTGCATATGGAGGTCCAGTTTTGCCAGCAACATTTGTTGAAGATGCTGTCTTTCCTCCAGTTTGTACTCTTGCTTGACACCTTGGTCAAATATCAGGTGGCTGAAATTGCATGCACTCATGTTTGGGTCTTCTATTTTGTTCCATTGATCTACATGTGGTAGTTAACAGCTGTCCATTTGAACTTAAGGCCTGCTCAGTGGGAGGAAACTCATGTGTGGTACTGTAAACATAGCCAAATACACATGACTGGAGAGGTCATAGATCCTAGGGTAAAACTTAGCACCTGTCACATCCTAGACCAATATGATTTCTTCCTGTATTTGAAATATGTATCCTTATATTTATAGACCAGGGTACCTCTCACCATTCATCAAAAAGCTTCTTTTTGCAACAGATGCAGATAT
Organism: Nannospalax galili; assembly: GCF_000622305.1. Classification (NCBI taxonomy): domain Eukaryota; kingdom Metazoa; phylum Chordata; class Mammalia; order Rodentia; family Spalacidae; genus Nannospalax; species Nannospalax galili. Next base: position 3,628,148 of record NW_008360331.1, on the reverse strand, counting down.
TACAGAGTTGTACAATTGGTCAAACAGAGAATAAGTGTCTGTGAGATGCCAAGTCCTAGGTGACACATCTACAGTGCAACTTCTACACCTAAGGCTCAGGGAACATAGTAGAACAGGAGGCAGAAAGAATATTATTGCATCTCTCAACTCTCACCAGCAAAGCTTCTTCATGTAACAGATGATGCTCAACCTAGAAAGCCACAACTGGCCAAAGAGCAGAGACTAAGAGACTGTAGAATGCTTCTCCCTGGATGGAACACCTATATCAAACCTCTGTTACTCAAGGTTCAGAGACCATCATGGAAGAGGGTGCAGAAAGATTGTAAGAGCCAGGGATGGTAGAAGACCACAGGAAGCAGAGTTTTTCAGGCAACTGGGGAGTTGCTCATATGAACCTTCAGCAATGGTGGCAGCATGCACAAGACCCATCCAAGCTCAAACCAGACAAAGTCCAGCATAGAAGTGAGGAAATGCGTGAGAAGCCCCAACCTTAGCTGAGGAACTATTGCAAATCTGTGACTTCTGGGAGAGGGAGAGTTAGTGTTCTTTATGGGAGTGATGCTGGCTAGGTAGACCAGTGAATGAACTCACACTGAGGGACATTTAGAGACATAAACTTGGAGTGATAGGCCTTAACATATATGAGTGAATGCATATGTGGTGGGAAGGCTATTGGGGGTGTTGCAGATAGGGGAAGGGGTCTAAATGTGATCAAGATGTATTGTATGAAATTCACAATAATTTAATAAAAACGAAATAGAAAAATAAGGTTTTATTTATATATAGTAGCCATGGATACTCCAGAATTTAAATGGAGGAAAAAAATGAATCAGGGTATTATTAGCGAGTTTCTTTCTCTAGTCATTTTATTAAAAATAATTTATAATTATTTGTAAATTTGTTTTTAGTATATTGCCTGATAGTACTCAAACAAGATATTCAGTGAGTAAAAGTGTTTGCCTCCAATTCTGACAACCAGAGACCCACATGGTGACAGACACTCATAGGTTGTCTTCTGACCGCCACATACATTCTGTGGCATGTATGAGCCCCACTTCCTGGCCACATACACACACAAAATAAAATAAAATAAATAAATAAATAAATAAATAAATAATAGACATGCATCAATACTCACCTTCACTTTTATTTGTTGCTGGTGAAGTAACTGCTGGTGCGAGGGGCATGTTGGATAATTCATTGTTGGTTGTTCCTAGTTTGATAACATAAATGACATAATTGTTAGTTACAATCTCATCTCACCTGCCAAGGAACAAATAGAAGTCAACTTTAGAAGTGGACTGGAATCCCTCTTCACATTATTGGGTAAACTTTACATTGTCTACTTATTTTTCTGTTTTCCTGCTCATTCTTCTAAAAAGTAATGCAAATGTTCTTTTTTAACTTAAATAATCTTTATTTACTTTTATGCATTTGAGTGATTTGCCTACATGTATTTAAGTGTACCCATGCATGAAATGTTCATGAAGGTCAGAAGAGGGTGTCAGATAACGCTGGAATTTGAGTTACAGGTGGTTGTTAGCTGCTAGATAGGTACTGGAAACTGAGCCTAGGTCCTCTGGGAGAGCAGTTCTCTTAACTGCTGAGCCATCTCTCCAGTCCCATTATTGAATTCTTAAATGACTTATTTCAACACAGATGTATAAACACACTCACACCCATGCACTCACATATGTGCACATACATGTGAAGGCACACTCATGAGTACACACACACACATGAATAAACACACGTACACACACTAACACTCACACATTTTTGCATGACAGATCCAAATAATTTCTATTTCATATTATTATCTGGGTATAATTAAACATGCAAAACAGCATTGCAAAGACTAAATTTTAAAATAGTTTTATTTTTCCCTTTGGGAAAAAGATCCAGTGTATCGGCTCCAGGAATATGACTTTTCTTTCAGGAGTGTATTTTCTTAACTTAGTTATGGTAATGAAAATTCTAAATAAGCCTGTTCATAA
>NW_008360331.1:3620238-3624821 GCF_000622305.1 Nannospalax galili | reverse complement strand
ACTAAATTTTAAAATAGTTTTATTTTTCCCTTTGGGAAAAAGATCCAGTGTATCGGCTCCAGGAATATGACTTTTCTTTCAGGAGTGTATTTTCTTAACTTAGTTATGGTAATGAAAATTCTAAATAAGCCTGTTCATAAAGGAACTTGAAAAACTTCTGTAATGTTTGCTTATTTACAAGGTGCTCTTTGAATTCCTGTTCTGAGCAGGGTCTTCTCCAGGATAGCATCAGCTCTTAGGAGCTTTTCATTCTGGATAATCTCAAGAATAATTCTATTCAAGAATAAATATTCTTTTAAACAATGGGATACCCAGGGCGGGAAGACCAGCAGAGGACAATGGAATGCCTTCTGTGCCTGACACAACTCATCAGTTTGATGGACACGCTCTAATGTTTGCTTCTTTCTTAAAACACTTTTGTACACAGAAATGAGGTCCCATGTTTACTGTTACATTAAATCCTGTTTCGTGTTGCTGTACTTGTAGGCAGAACTGTTTGGTCCTTTGAGTTAATACAATTCTAGTCCAGAGGAGGATTTTAAAGGTAGCTTGTCTGGAGAGTGCTATGGGGTCATGAGAGGAAGGTAAAAGAAAGGTTGCTGAGGACAGTCTTCCATGATGGTGGGGGAGACTTTGTGGACTGCTTCCGCCATTCCCTCTGCTTGTTAGAGTTGGATCACTATAGTGATGGACAGGGGCTATCATGGGCAAATTCTGCAGATGATACTGTGGAGCATTTAGGACTTTATAAAATGTGTCTGCGTTCTTATAATAGCTTTTTAAAGATTTTATCTTATGTGTATGAGTGTGTATAAGTGCACTTGATTAGTGCAATGCCCACAGAGGAGAGAAGAGGGTGTCAGATTTCCCTGGAAGTGGAGTTAAGGACAGTTGCCAGCCACCATGTGGGTGCTGGGAATCAAATCTAGGTTCTTTGCAAGACTATCCAGTGCTCTTAACTGCTGAGCCATCACTTCAGCCCCAAGATGTTGTTTTACTTTTAATTATATGTGTGTGTGTGTGTGTGTGTGTGTGTGTGTGTGTGTGTGTGTAGGTCTGTGCATCTGGCCTGTGGAGGCCAGAAGAGGGAATCAGAGCCCCGGGAACTGGAGTAGCAGGCGATTGTGAGCCACCTGACATGGGTTCTGGGAACTGAACTTGGGTCTCTGAAAGAGCAGTATGTGCTCTTAATGCTGATCCATCTCTCCAGACCCATATAATTATATCTTGAAGAAATAAACCAACGAAGGAAGTCTTATTCCTAAACGCTAGGTTTGAGATTTTGCAAGGCCCAGCAGCATAATGCCAGTATCTTCAAAGTCAAACTACAACTCTGTAAATGAGTCTTTCCCCGGCAGATACCAGCAATTTTACTTTTGCTTATTACCACACTTGCAATTCTTGCTGCCCATAGCAGGAGAAAGGAAATTTCAAATTGGGTTTTGTTATTTTGTTATTGACATATGTCTCATATATTGCTTAAAAAACAGAAACATAAAGACCTATTAGGGCACATATAACAATAATAATGAGTATAACAGGTCAAATGATTACAGTTTCTGGGTTTTCACAGCCTGTGCGCATCTATCTCCTTTATATCCATCCTGACTTTGTGTTTGATAAATGTAGAAGACATTATAAAAGTGAGCTTTAGACCCAGCAATCACCTAGAATGATCCATTTGGCTTTAGTGCTGGCTTTGACCTTTGCAAAACTGAAGAAGCAAATAGCTGTATGGTCCTGGTGTTCCTAAAGTTGGGACTGAACAGTGATGTTGGCACTGCTGCTAATCAGTATCTATATAAGCAGTGCAGAAATATTATAACTTAAACTCATTGTTTGATCTTTCCACCACTAGTGAAGCATGCAGTGTGCAGACATTAAAAGTATACAAGGTGATGTCTGTGATAGGTACTGCTCTGTGAAATCATTCTATCCATCAAGTACGTTAACAGATCTCTCACCTCACATAACATTATTTCTTTGTGTGTGTGTGTGTGTGTGTGTGTGTATGTGTGTCTGCGTCTCTAAAACAGTCATACACATAAAATAAAAATAATAAAAGATATTTTAAAAAGATTCAAACACCTAGTGTGTGTGTGTGTGTGTGTGTGTGTGTGTGTGTGTGTGTGTATGTGTGTCTGCGTCTCTGTGCATGTGTGTGGTGAGAAAACACTCAGATTTATTGCTAATTTATCAATATTCACTTTTAAATATAAGTCACTTTCTACATGTTATTGTGAATTTCTTTTTGTGATAGATATGTTAAAATTCTGAAGCATGAATGCATATTATTATGAAGAAAATACTTTGGTAACTAATTTCATGTCTATAAATAAGTACTTTCAAACAATTATTCAGAGAAACAGACCGAGTTTAAAATAAAAATTAATGGAATACTGTAGCTATATAGATATTTAAGCCATTTAAAGATATACCACTTAAGTCAATAATTCTACTAAGTAGAATTGTTTAATGAACATGCAGTTGTAACATTTTCCACAGATTGTTCATTCTCACGTCAAACATACAGGTGGAGACATAATGAAGAGAGGGATGGAGACTATGGGGAAAGGCAAGGCATCTAATCTCATTTTATTTCCAGCTAAACCTATGAGAATGTTCACAAGAATACTGCAAAAAAGGTGTTCATTTCAATTTCAGATTTTCATTTTCTATATAGAAGAACAGCACCTTAAAGATCATCATATTAGGGAAGCAGATGGCCAAGAATATCTGGGGTTTTTGGTGTTATTATTGGTTTTTAAAACTCTATTTGAAATTTAATGCCTGAAATGTGAATATCAGGGCTGAAAACAATTCACCAGCCACTAGCAAACACTTTCTTTTTCTTTAAAAGTGCAGGATTGATGAAGTGGCTCAGTGGGTAAGGATGCCTGCTCCCACACTTGATGACCTGAATTTGATCCCCAGGATCCAAATGAATGAGCTCAAATAATCTCATTCTTAGAATCTTTTAATTGAGTGTTCTAGTAATTGGGTTTTATATGTTATTGAGAACCTATAATGGTTGTTTGATATTTTATTTTTAATTCATTATTTATTTATTGTATGCATATGAGTGTTACGCCTGCATGTATGTAAGTGCACACAGAGTGTGCAGTGTCTGTAGAGGCCAGAGGAGTGTGTTGGGTTTTCTGGAACTGGAGTTATGGATGGTTGTTAGCCACCATGTAGGTGCTGGGATTCTAACCTGGGTCTTCTGCAATTGCATCCAGTGCTCTTAACTGCTGAGCCATCTCTCTAGCCCCATATGTTCTATTTTTAAATACATTATATCATGTTTAGAATATTATACATGAACTTAAAAACTAAAAATTACTATCAAAAGTTTTCCAATCAAAGTTCATAACAACCAGACTTTAAAAACAAAATTTCAGATACGTTTGCATACCAAAAGTTCATTTTGATGATGATACACACTGCTTGCCAGATGTTTCTTTTTAGCTTTGGACCTTTGGCCTTTGCACAAAATGTACAGAGTACTTAATGAACATTGAGGAAGACACCATGGTCCATCTCTAATTGGTCCAGTCCCCAAAAGCAAGCCCCACTCCAAGCAAAGCTCTGCTACTGTGGTTATGTGATTCAAGAAGACTCTTCATCTCAGTTGCACATTGTTCTTTAACTTTTCTGATGGTAGAATTTATGCCATTGGAACAGAAGGAAGACATCAGCACAAATGAACCAACTCTCTCCTGCCTGAGAAAAAGTTGATTAGGAATTTTTAATATTAAGCAGATTTCTGGATTTCCATTTTATTTGTAAAAATCTTATTATGGGTAAGAAGACTCTGTTGGCCATAAAAAAAAGAGAATAAGGAGAGATTTCACCATGCACATCCTGGTACTTTTTGGGTGTTTTTGTCTAACTGGAAGACTGTGTTTTAAGGAGATGAGACAGCACATGAAGATGCCTGAAATTTAAGTTGTTCACATGGTTGAGATTAAGAAGCTAAGTATACAGATACACTACTTAAAATGTGAGAATGAAAGACACAAGCTTTCCATCCTCTTTATTGCTACGTTAACTGTGTAAACTTTAGGAGGCTGGACATAGCTGGTACACAGACTCTGCCTTACTTTAGTGCAGAGATGGTGTTCCAACAAGCTAGACCAAAGAAGCAGTTTCTGTCATCTTCCTCCTCTGCTGACTGACACATCAAACCCTCCTCCTCTGGCTGCCTGGTGATTTCTCTTGGCCAGGCCACCATGCCAGCTGTTTGTCACAGCCGAGCCTGCCTTTTGTACTTCTTCGCTTTTATCCCCATTCTCAGTTGGTCTTATTTGATACCCCAGATTGGATTTACCCCCGCCCTTCACCCCCTCTTACTACTGTGCTCATGGGCACTCGATTAAATCCCTTACACATTCTCTAAATCAATATTAGATGATATTAAGGTAGTATTAATTTGGGAAGCTAAATAATGCCATTGTAGCTTTGTGTAATAAATCATCCACAAATTCGAGATACATGTTCAGTGTGTGTGGGTGATACAGAATCCAATGTGATAAAATCTGGGAAAATACTGATTTAGGGAAGTGGATATAGAGAGATTAATT
>NW_008360331.1:3594761-3620065 GCF_000622305.1 Nannospalax galili | reverse complement strand
TTTTTTTTTTTTTTACTTTTCAGTGTGTTTGAACATCTTTATAATACAATTTTAAAGTAAAATTTATATGGCTTATTCTAATTTTACAATTAGATGTGAATCATTGAAAATTTATCAGAGCTTTTTAGGACATAGACCAGAGCGTTATTTCTATTAATTAGGTAATAGAACTCATTGGAGATGTCTATTAAAAGGAATTAGAATGAATATGTGTGCGTTTGTATGCATTATGATAATCTGAGCTCAAATGTGTTATAACCTTGCTTCAGAGAAGGGTGATTCAGTGTCCAAGTATTGGAAACACTAGTTATAAAAATGATAAAAAATCCCCCTTACTATGTTTCAGCATGAAGAGATATGAAATGCACTTCTAAGTCAGCAAACTAAGATACATTTCCCATATCACAATTTACAATTTGCCCACGTTTCATGGTTGTATAACATTGTATCAGGGTTTGTGTTGTTATCTGGATATTGGTTTTTGTTTGTTTGTTTTACCACAGAACCTTATAGATGGGGCTGGATGCAATACCAGTACCTGCCTTCTTTGTCTTAGCACTTATGGGAATATTATTTATTGCAAAAATAATATGCTCTTGCCAACTTAGAGTCAGTTTTATGCTGAACACTCATTCAAGATTAGAGAGGTAAGAAAATAGTTGTACTTTGTAAAAATGTTAGAATGTCCATGTTTCAAACACAGAGCTGAGACAATTCTTAAAATACAGTGTTCAGGAGGTGGCTGAAGACCTCACAGGCTGTGGCTTCTTAGCTGTACCAGTTGGAGTTTCCCTTGTTTAGAAACATAGGCTACACAATATTCTGGGATTAAAATTTCCCACATTGCCCTCATTGTGAAACTTCTTCTCTTGCTTTGGCCAAGAAGTTCTAGGACAATTTTTGTTTTGTTTTGTCTTAGTTGTAGAATCAAATATAAATCAAATATTGCAGAGATAATAGACTTTGGTCATAACAACTTTTTTTTTTCTGTTAAAGCTTCACCTATTTCAAGTCCAGGCTATTGATGTGCATGCATATGAGCTTGGTTTGAGAGTGAGAGCTAAGGGAGGAATAGAAAGAAGAGAGAGTCAGTGGTAGGAATTCCAGTCATCCATTCATTCAAAATGTCTGATTTTTTTCTGGCAATCAACAGCAAGTTCTTGTCTTCTCCTCTTTCGAACAGTAAGCCTATATGAGATGCTTGGTTTTTTTTGTATGTGTTCTAAGATGAACATCACAGCAAGTATTAGCTTAACAGCCCCTTGGGTCTTTAATTGAATGATTATAAAGGCTTTTCAAGCAGAACTTATTTGAAACAAGGTGTCACTATGTAGTCCTGGCTGTCCTGGATCTTCCTATATAGACTAGGCTGGTGGGGGTGTGGGGGGGTTGTGTGTTGGTATTTGCCTCCACATCTGGAAGCTTTGCAAACTTTTATACATGATAAAGTAGTCCCTTTTAACACTTAGACAGGAAACTTGGCATAGTTGTCTTTCAGTTCAGTAACAGCAATGATGACATTGTATTGAAATGTACAAATTAAATCTATTATCAGCACATACAGCCAACAAAATCTCCTCAGTTTCATGTGGCTGGCTGTGCTAGGTAAGTGAAGAGCTGAAATATTTAGAAAGACATTTTTATGTCTTAGACATAGTAATTATTTTCTTCTCTAGAAAATACTTTGTGTATGTAGCAGGTACAATAGGACCATTCTCAAACAGGAGGTGGGCTCAAAGAATATCATCAAGGAAGCTCAGTAACGGCTTAAGATTCTATATACAGCTTGAAATGATGTAGGAATTTTAAAACAGTGAAATAGTACTTGACTTTAAAGCAATTATTTCCCTGTAGTAAATTATATAGGACCTGCTCATTTCGCTTTTAAAAGTTAAACTACATTCTGCTTAGCAGTAGCCTACCTTTAGGAGATGCTTCAGTTGTTGGTTTGCTAACAAAATTTGTCGTTGACATGGCATCTGGTGTTATGACAGATGATCTTGTAGAAGTTGCTGTCGTCAGTGGGCTAGACATATTTGAAACATCTGTAAAAAAGTAAATTATGTTTAAGCAATGTAATTTATATTTATTTTTCTAATCAACTGACTAATATACTTAAGCAATATAAGATAGCTGGCAACCACAAAAAAGCCAGGCATGACAGAAAGCACTAATAACCTCAGAGCAGGGGTCGGGGAGGCAAAGATAGGCGGGTTCCCAGAACTTACTGGCCAGCCAGTTTAGGCAAAATGGCAAGATGTATATTCAGTAAGAGACCCTGACTCAAAATAAAATGGAGAGCCATGAAGGAAGGCCGTGAGCTCTAGTCTCTGCATTCACATGCTCCCTGCCTTCCTCCCTGCCTCCCTCCCTCCCTTCCTCCCTCTCTCCCTCCCTCCCTTCCTTCCTTCCTTTCTTCTTTTCTATCTTCTGTTAATCCAATCAGTAAAGCATGAATTTGGAACTAGTTTCCAAGTTGTAATGAATTGATTCTTAGTTCATTACTTGACCAGCGGTTCTATCTGCTTCTCACCAATGGTATGAGTTTTCAAGACAGCTGCAGAACAGTCTGCATTTCTAGAGCTATCTAATACCTGAGAAAGCTAATGAGGAATACAAGTACAAAACTGAAGTTTAATAGTTATACTATCTGCACCAGATATTAAGTGTGCGGTTTCTGAGCACTGGGTGTTTTGCTATGTATGTATTTTCATAGCACATTGAAAGTCATTAATCACTAAAATGTCAATGTTAGTAAATATGTTCATGATAACTTCTTTTCTTCTCTACTGATTTTATGTGTGTGAGTGTTTTGCCTGTGTGTATGTAAGCTTCCTGTGTCATGCAATGCCCATGGAAGCCAGAAGAGGGAATTGGTTTCCCTGGAACTGGAGTTATGGATGGTTGTTAGATGCTATGTGGGCACTGGGAACTGAGCCTGGGTCCTCTGCAAGAGCAGCCAGTGTTCTTAACCCCTGAGCTATCTCTCCAATCCCTTCTCTCCATTTATAAAATACTTTTTATTTTATGCTCTATTAATATTGTATATAATTTATTATTTATCATGTTTACCAAGTATATTTATATGCCACAAAACTTATACATTGTATGCATTTATTATATATACATACATTTATATATCCTATATTTATTAGAATTTGTACTTTACACATTTTATTTTTTATGTGTATGAGTGTATTGCCTGCATATGTATAAGTGCACCCATGTCACACAATGCCTGCAGAAGTCAGAAGAATGCATCAGATCCCCTGGAACTGGAGTTATGGACAGTTGTTAACTGCCATGGGGGTTTTGGGAATTAAAACCGGGTCCTCTGCAAGAGCAGTCAATGCTCTTAACCACTGAGTCATCTCTCCAGTCCCTACACATTTTAATTTTTAAACCTTCAAATATATATAAATATATATTGCATATATGCAAGAAAGAGAGAAATTATCAAAGAAAGACAATAAACCTTAAAGAAATTCAACAATTGCAAAGGTTAAGTAACAGAGCCACCATAAATTTTGTATTTCAATTATGTTTGGACTGCAAAGATTTAGAAATGAAAGCAATGAACTATTGTCCATATTTTATATTTTTAAAATTGAAAATTCTTTAAAAATATTTTTATTATTTTTTAAATTTTGTGTGTTAGAGTGTAATGACTACATGTATATAAGTGCACCTGTGTTGTACAATGTCCAAGGAAGTCAGAAGAGGACATCAGATCCCCTGGCAGTGGAGTTAGGGACAGTTGTTAGCTGCCATGTGGATGCTGGTAATTGAATCTATGTGGGTTCTCTGCAAGATCAGCCAGTGCTCTTAATCAAAGAGCCATATCTTCAGCCCTTAAATTAAGAATTCTTAAAGGTCTCATTGAAGCATACAAGGGAACTGGTCTCCTGACCCAGGCAGATTTGGCAAAATCACAGCTTCATGATTGTTTTTTCAAAGTGATGGTAGGTAGGATTTAACTTTTATTTTATTTTATTAATTTATTGTTTTTTGATACAAGTCCTCACTTTGTTTCCCTGGCTGGCCTGGAACTCACTATTGTAGACCCTGCTGGCGTCAAACTCACAGTGATCCACTTCTTTCTGCTTCCAGTGCTGGGTCTAAAGGCCTACGCCCCCATGCCAAGCAGAACTTAACTCTTAATATTTAATGAAGACATTTGTAACACTATTATAATTCAATAACATTTATATATTGTATAAATCCTGTAATTTATAGGTCTATCATCTGGGATCCTAACTCTTAGGCTAAAGATCAAAGTGAAGCCACTAATAGCCACAAAGGTACTAGAGAAACCACTCTGATCTGAAGGCATTGTTATCTAACTCTCTCCAGTTTGGAATGTATACAGCAGAATATGTTGACAGGATGGATCTCAGGAAATACTTCAAGCAACTTTTAGTCTGGTAGGGATGGTAATAGCTGTGCACAATAAATAATGTTGACTACCATGGATGAATTACAGGGTTGTGTTTGCAAACTGCAGGTAGTGATACAATTAAGGTTAATTTTAGTTTTTTTAGAAACTGTCTCACTACATAGCCCTGGATAGCCTGGAACTCACTTTGTTAATCAGGTTGGCCTCAAACTCACAGAAATCCACTTGCTTCTGCCTCCTGAGTGTTGGAATTAAAAGTTTGTGCCATCATACCTGGCAAGTTGTAGAGTATTTGTGAAATTAAAAAGAGAAAGCATTAATTTAAGAAAACCTGAACTACAAGAAACATCTCAAGTGGCTAATCATTCCTATATTCAGGATGGATTCAAGCAGCCTGTGCATATTCTCTGGTACTAGAGCCAGAAGCTGTACTTTGTGGCCTCCTCTGTGCACTTTCCCAAGTCAGCTGGCAAGACGAACAGTACTGGAACATGTGGAACCCACAGGACTTGATCAGGAAGCAATGATCCACAAGGAGCAATCAGGACCCAGCTCTCCCCCACAACATATTCCTCATGTGAACTTGTGGGCCCGAGTGGGAATGTGGGTGGGAACTTTACACAAGCAAAACTCTCCACTTGTACATCAGATGTGCACTTCCATTTTATATCAAAGGCCATGTCTTTTTAGGTTTAGATATGTATGTGTGTGTGTGAGGGAGAGATTTTGTATGAAATGTGGGCTAATGCAAAATGTATGAAGGATAAACAATAAACTGAGTAAAATTTTATTAGCTAAAAGATGACTATCCTGTGGATGGACAATGGCTATTTCACAAGAGGGCAGGAATTAGACTTTGAAGAACAGGTGTTTGTTATGCCCACTGAGGGAAGGAAAGCACACGTGCCAAGCTCTGAGATATGAAAGTCAAAGTTACCTGAAAGGACCACAAGTAGCTCTGTGTGGCTAGATTGCACTCTGCAATGAAGGGGCCTGGTGGCTGTTGTCTGAGGATACATTCGAGGCCACTTACAAAGGATGTTGAACATCAGGTTGGAAATCTGAATTTTCTCAAGTCAATGGAGAACCATGGAAAATGACAAAACAGAAATTCCACAGGAAAAGTTATGGAAAATGTATATAGCAAAGAATGAGAAGATTCCAGTCCAATCAAACTACAAGCCCTCATTTTTGTGTGTACCATGTCATCTGCCATCCTGAAACTATGTGGCAAAAAGCATGCATTCACACAGACCTTCCCATCAACTGCAATAGGGAGATTTCTAAGAACCAATGTGTTAAGATTGAGATATACTGCCAAGTTTTTCTTCTTAACCTTCTCAAACATACTTGGCCAGTGACTGCTCCTGAGTAAAACCTTAATCCAATGGCATTCCTTGAAATTTCAGTTTGCTCTTTGGATTGTTCAATAAAGAATAGGCACCTTATGGTAAGGGCTGAAAACAGCCAGGAATATTGAGTAGGCAAGAAACGTATTCTGTGATTATTTTATTTAATCCCAACAAAGAGACATCCTTTATAGATGAGAACCCTGAAGTTCAGAAAGGATAAACATACCTTGCCCACCTTGTACACTGGAAAGTGATATAGCCAGAATTTAAATTAAAATAGATAACTCCCCCTGAATAGACCTGCTTCTTCTAGGTCAAAGCAAATACTGAAAGGCAGATTCCAGGCTTTAGAACCTGAAATAACATTTTTATCTCCTAATTTTTTAATTTTTTAATTTTCATGCTTAGAAAATAAGTGCAGTTAAAGGAATTTCAAAAGATCATAGTACCAATTGGAAGAAAAATCTGCTCGTTTCCCTTTCAATAACCTTTATTATAAACATAGATGAAAATCCGTTTTTGTTTCCAGCTCTGCTTTGGTATTTGGGCATATGGAATGTACTGGATCTCTGAACTGTCTCTAAGAGAGCATTTTCTTTTCTACCTGCCTCTATAAACATACTTTCAGAGGAGAGGTTTAAGTTCTTGAAGGAAACAGGAGGATGATTTCTTTGGGAACACACAATTACAGTATATAAAAATGGTATGTGCCAAATAGTCTTGTAATTCCTCAATATATGGAATATAGGAAATAATTTCATAACCCAGATCAACTAGTGTATAGAACTGATAGTAAGACTCTCTTATTTCGTAAAAGGTATTATTTATACACATTTATAAATTAATTGTTTCATGCAATGAGCACACACACACACACACACACACACACACACATATTCCCTCCCTAATCAGGCCCTTAAATTTGTTTCAAAACTTTTAAAAATAATTGGCAGTCTTTCAGTAATGATTTTGCAGGTGCTTTTTCCCTTTTAAGGACTGTGGTGTAAAATGAAAGTAGAGCCAATTCTTCAGTTTGAACATAATGTCACTGCACAACTGGGAATTTACAAGCAATGGTTCTCAGTAACTGCCACCATAATCCTTATTGCTTAGCTGATAAATACTTCATACTTTTACTGATAGCAAATGACCATTAGTAGGGTTTAAGTTAAAATTTTTTTAATTTTCTTACACATTGCCAAGATCTAAACATAGATATGAATCAACATTTATAAATATGACATTTAAATATGAATATGATAAAAATCTATAAATTAAACAAATACAAATGAAGTATACTCAATGTCATTTTCTATATTCTCAACAAAACAGAGCATTCATGAAGGACATGACAAGTCCGCTTAATTGTCTGTTTCATATAACCATTTACACTACTGGTGACCATTCTGTTTTGACATAAATCAATCTGATTTGCTGCCAACTAAATTAGATGTAATTAATCATTTTCATTAAAAGAAAAATTTACAAAGCGATGATGTAGCCAAATGGGTTCTTAGCATTGAGCCTCAATTGTATTTCTTACAAGAAATTGATAAGACATTGACTAGCCAATAACTATTAACCATAATAGGGACTTGTTGGGCAGTTATTTCAACAGGTGCAAAGCAAAACCATATATGTGAGCTGCTCCTAGAGGAACTTGAGAACGTGCCACATAAATTGATACCATGTGTTTAGACTGCATACACAGCTATGCACAATGCTGTGATGTAATATCTACAATAATCAATAGTTTTCTTTGACGGTGAGATTTCAAAAGGAGCTAGGCAACTAAGCACAAAAAGGAAATATGTATTTCATATACAAATAGAAAGAAAAAAATTATTAGCCGAATAAACAGAGACTATGAAGAGGCTTGAAAGGGGCCCTCGGTTATGTCAAACATAACTCTTTGGGAAAGAAAGACAGGAAAATCCTATTGTAATGAAACTTCAGAACTATTGGAAACTTGGGAAAAACAGAGGACTTTAAATTTACAGTACATTTTCAATTAAAGTTAAAAATGTTCTTTAAAGAAAAAAAGTTTTGAGACTGTTTAGATTTCTCAGGCAGGATGACGAGGGGTGGGCGATAACTCACAAGAATATCTCCTCTCTCTTGGGAAAATACTCAGATAAGTGGAGATATTTGTGTACCCGGAAGAGGCATCTCCTTGGTCTCAGCCATCTGTGTGGTAGGGAGGGAGTGCAAGCCTGGCAGGCTTCAAGTGTGGACAGGTGTCTCAGCCACCTGGCCCCTCTGGGGAGAACAAGAACGCAGCACCCCAGTGTTGAGATTGTTAAACAGAAAATATCGTCTGAAAATGGACCCAAGAATCTGAGGAGTCTGGCTGGCAGATGGGAGGGGTTGTGGGGGTGGGAACAGGGCAAATTCCCTCTACCCGCCTGGGTGTCATGTTCAGTATTACAGGGGCAAAGTCAGCTAGTTTACCTTTGCCAACATGATTCTTTGAAGAGCACATGTAATAGTGAAATACTTTTAGACTGGGGGTTGTGAGACTTTTTATATAATAGCCAGAGCTTGACTGATGAGTATCAATTCCTTAGGTACAGAGAAGCAAAGGGCAGGAGTGGGAAGGAACAGGACAGCTTCCTGCATTCTCTTGAACTTTCCGACAGTTGTCCTAAGATCCCTTCCCCCAGATGAGTCTCTGAGTCCAGAGAGAAACTGGTTCTGCAGTTCTCATGGTATCTGACTAGTGCTGACACTCAGCGAATGTCTTTCTAAAAAACTTTTTTGTTTTTTATTTTATGTGTATGAGTGTATTGCCTGCATGTATTTACGTGTAACCAGGTCGTGCAATGTCTGCAGAGGTCAAAAGAGGACATCTGATCCTCTGGAACTGGTGTTACAGACAGTTGTTAGCCATCATGTGCATGCTGGGATTTGAACCCAGGTCTTATCCAAGAGTAGCCATTGCTCTTAATGGCCGAACATCTCTCCAGACCCATCATCATGTGTCTTATAAGCCAGAAAATATCTCAGGCAGAGCCTGGAGCCCATGGCATAACTTCAGAGCAGGCTCGGTCTGTCTCTGTGTTGGGGAAGCACTGCTCTGAGCCTCCCCTGGGGCCGGCCAAGGTGAGGTGATGATAGGACAGCTGTGTCTCTCCTCATCTAGCACCTTCAGCTCCTCTCATTGAGAAGTTGGGTTTTATATCAGCTTTCCTGAGAATTTCTCCAGAAACACAGCAGGTTTCAACAGACTCTTGTGACTTGCAGATCTTATTGGTTTGGAATAGTGACTTAGACATGCTTCTTTTCCGTCTTCTTTTTTTTTTTTGGGATTAAAAAATATTTTTATTGGGCTGGAGAGATGGCACACTGGCTGTTCTTTCAGAAGATCCAGGTTCAAATCCCAGCGCCCAAATGGCAGCTAACTACTGTCTGGAACTCCAGTTCCAGGGGATCCGGCAGCCTCTTCTGTTCTCTGTAAGCATTGCATGACAAGGGTGCACTTACCTACATGCAGGCAATATACGCTACACATAAAATAAAAAATATATATATATTTTTAAATATTTTTATTGATTTTTCAGCATTTCATATAATTCATTTTGAGCATATTCAGACCATCTCCATCTCCTCTCAGACCTACCAACATCTCTCTATCCCCCCCCATTTCATGTCCTCTATTATTTTTTATGGCTTACTGAGTCTAATTTATGTTCCCCAAATGCTCTTGAGTATAGTTCCATCCCCTGGAACATGGTCAGCCTACCTGGCATCACATTCTCAAAGAAAACTGATTCTCTTCCCAGCATCTATCAGTTGCCAGTAGTTCCTCAGCTAGGTCTGGGCTTCTAGTCCCCCTTTCCTCTTGTGCATGCTGTCACAAGCGCTATGGGTTCATATGTGTAACTCCTCCTAAGGCTCACAGATCACTGTGGAAGAGGGGGCAGAGGGATTGTGAGAGCCAGAGGTGGTGGATGACTACAGGAAACATGTTTTCCGCATGCAGCAGGGAAGTTGCACATATGAAATGGCATGTTTTGAAGCTAGAAAATGGGATTTGGCCTAATTTGGGTATCTGGTTAATCACCCACTCTCTAAATAAAACAAAAAAATTCCTAGTTGACTGAAGATGAATCAGCTGAAAGGGTACTTTGGGCTATAAGGAGTGAAATGAAAAAGAAAGCTTTTTTTCTACCTTTTGAAAAATCAAAGGTAAGGTTTTCTTGCCCTAATTGTATACAAATTATATGTATTAATGGGGTACAAACTTGATGATGCAATTGCTAAGTACAATATGGAATAAGTAAGGTCAATGAGCATATTAATCATCTCAAATACTTATTTTTTGTGGTTGAACTTTTAAAATTTCCTCACACAGCTTTAAAAAATTTACAATACATAATTTACAATATTCATCACTCTGAAATCCCAATTAAATGCTTATTCTTCTTGTCTAATTGAGCTCTGTACTCTGTGGCTATCAGAGCCACGCTTCCTCCAACTCCAACCTTACACCCACTAGTCGCCATTTTGCCTCTTTCAAGCCAGTTATTTCATATCATACACGTATAAATGGGTGATGCAGCATCTGTCTTACTGAGTCTAGATTCCTTTATTTAGCACAACTATCTCCAGCTCCAGGCACATTGGCTAAAATGACACAATTTTGTATTCCCATGTGTTTTTTACACATTTCGATTTATTCATTTATCTTGTGATGGACACGTAGTTGATTCCATACCATAACTATTGTGACTAGATCTTCAGTAGACCTGTCCTATAAATGTCTCCTGATTTCTTCTTCAGTTCTCTGTCTAGTAACAGAACTGCTGGATCATACGTTGTTTCAGATTTTTAGCAACTTCACTGCTGTTTTCTACATTCCTACCAACAAGGTGTCACGGTTTCCCTTTCTGTACAGTCTAGCCCACACTTAACTTTCTTTTCTGTTATTTGGCTGGTAATAGCCATTCTGACAGGGGTGGGGCGATAACTCCATGTGGTTTAGATTTTTGTCTTCCTTGTGGTAGTGAAGGTAAGCATATATTTTTCACATGTGTATTGTTTATTTCTGCCTCTTCTTTTGAGAAACCACTGTTCAGGTCTCCAGCTCATTTTAAAATCAGGCTTTTTTTTTTTTCTATACTTGAGTTCCTCAAAAACTTTAGCTATTAACCAGATGTAGGCTTTGCAAATGCTTTCTCTTTTTTTCTTAGTTTTTTGAAGAGGGTCTAACTATGTAGCTACAGCTTTTCTGGCGCAATGTATGTAGACCATCCCAGGCTGGCCTGGATCTCAGAGTGATCTGCTTGCTTCTGCCTCCCCAAGTGCTGGATTTAACATGTGCCACCATGCCTTGCTATTTTCTCTCTTATTTCTCTTGTGAGGATGCTTTTATTTTGATGAGATCTAATTTGTCTATTTTTTTTTTTTTTTTGGTCTTTTTGAGACAGGGTCTCTCTGTGGCCCCAGCTAGCCTGGCACTTAATATGAAGACCAGGCTGAACTTGATCTCACAGATTTGTCTATTTTCCCAATTTTGTTCTTGCATGTTTGGCATCACTAACATACACCACATGGCATAGCTTTCCTGTACATGTCCCTCTAGTATTATATAGTTTCTTACAAGTAAGTCATTTACCCATTTGGGGTTGATTTTTATATATGGTGTGAGGCATGGGTCAATTTAATTCTTTGGCATATGGCTATCTATCTTTCTCAATTATGTTTATGAAGGAAGTAGCTCTTTTCCAAACGTGTGTACTTGGTGCCTTTGTTGAAGGCCACTTCTGGGTTTATGTTCTATTTCACCCATTGACGGGTCTACTTTTATAGTAACACTATACTGTCTTAGCTATTGCTGCTTTTCTGAGGAACTAGCTGTCCTGCAGGCAGACAGTTTATCAGTCTCTCATATGACTTTGAAACTCACCCGAAGGCCCCAGGTAAACAGAGAGGTCACCATTAACAAACTTTGACAAAAAGCAGGTACTAAATTTGCCATCGATGGGAATGAAAACAGGGCCCATCGCAGCCTCAGCCCATCTGATGTAGTTTGGGGGGGAGCAAACTTACACTAGTCTGATAAGCAAGGTCACTTGTACTTGGGGCTTTTCCTGCATTATTGCACCATTGCTCAACTCCCACAGCAGAGCTACGTATCAGGATGCTCTATACTGTGACCCAGGCTGAAGTTACAGCAGTGCACACCCAGCTCAACTCGGGACTCAGTTAACGGTTTTATCAGGTAACAGCACCCAGACAATTGCCCAGTTTTAACCCAGAGTAAAAGTTGCAGCCCTGTCATCTAGATAATTGGAAAACAAACCCTGCTGCTCTTGGTCATTACCCACTGGTCCACTCAGAATCACAGGCTAAACTAATGAACAAATGTTTGGCCTTGCTGGAGAACACCCTCATTAAATGTGAGAAAAGCCAGCTGTCTTCTCCAATTCACAGATACTAATGCAAGGACACAAGGATTACAAAGACTCAGGAAATCATGGCACTTCCAGAATAAACTAACACATTTTCAAAAACAGAGCCTAAAGAGAGACCTACTGATCTGTGAAATGACAGAAGAAACTCAGAACAAACCTAAAATTGTTGGATGGAAAGGGAACAGTGCAGTGGTAGAGTGCTTGCTTAGACTGCACAACTTTCCATATTTAATCCCCTGTACTAAAAAGAAGAAAAGTAAATTCAATGAGCAGTAAGAGTACACAGAGAGAGGGGTTGGAGAGATGGCTCAGTTGTTAAGACCACTGGCTGGTCTTGCAAAGACCTGGGTTCAATTCCCAGCACCCACAGAGCTGCTAACAACTGTCCGTAACTCCACTTCCAGGGGATTCGATATCCTCTTCTGACATCCCTGGGCACTATATGATGAGTGCTCTTACATATATGCAGGCAATAACACTCATACACATAAAATTAATATAATAAAATATTTTTAAAAAGAGTATATAGAACCTGGAGGGATGGCTCAGTGGTTAAGAGAATTGGTTCCTCTTGCAGAAGACCTGGGTTCAATTCCCAGCACCCACATGGCAGCTAACAACTGTCTGTAACTCCAGTTCCAGGGGATCAGACACCCTGTGGGCACTGCAGGATACCGGTGCACTTATACACATGCAGGCAATATATTCATACACATAAAATTAAAATAATAAAATATAATAAATAAAATATTAAAAAGGAAGACACAGATAGAAATATAAAGCAATATGTGTAAAATAACAAAAACCAATTGGAAATTCTAGAGATGCGAAAACTGAAAGATGTTATAGAAAGCTTCAACACTGCTCAACAAGATGAAGAAATAAAGCTTGAAAACCAAACATTTCATCTCATCACATTTGAAGGACAAAAAGACAAAATAAAAATAAATGAAGAAATCACTCGGGGATCATAGACCTGATTGTATTAATTTAAGAAAGAGAAAAAGAAGAAAAAAAAAAGTCAGAAGCAAATTTAAAGAAATAATGGCTGAAAAGTTCCCTGATTTGTGGAAACATGGCAACCCTCAGACACAGGAAATACAAAGGTCTTCAAATTAAATTCAACACCAAAGGGGAATTCACTAAGACAAACATAACCAGATGACTAAAACTCGAAAGATAAGAACTGAGACAATGACAGACAAAAGAGATAACAGAGTTACCAGTGAATTTCTCAGCACATTTTTCTTTTACACACATACACACACATATATGTACATAATGCTTATATGCACATATGTACAGTGTCCTTTTCAAATAAGGACAATAAATTTAAAAATAAGTTATTAAGAAGGAAGGAAGAAAGAGATAAAAGGCATGTCTAGTTTAGGGACCAAGCTACCAGTTTTGACTCTGGGCCCTGTCACTTACCAACTATATGACCTTATGTAAATTTTCAAATGTCTGCTATGGTTTGATGCTGAATGCCCTCAAAAGGCTCAGATGTTAAGGCTGTGTTTTCCAGGTACTGTTACTGGGAAACACTTTACGCTTTAGGAGGTGGAGCCCGGCAGCCATGTTCAGATCACTGAAGTTTGCCCTCTACTCCAGAGGGACTTCTCATAGGATTCATGCTGGTCCTTGTAAGGGGACTGCCATAAAACTCCGAGTTTGCCTCTATCTTCTCTCTGCTCCAATCTGAGATGTAGTCAGTTTCCAATGCATGTGCTCCTGTCTTGAAAAACACCATGACATGACAAAACTTCAAATTAGGCCAGTGCCAATGCTATGCCCTGGAGCCTTGAAAACTGAGTGGAATAAACTTCTTTTCTTTATAAAGTTTGATGCCTCAGTTATTTCATTTCAGTGGTGAAGAACTGCCTTATAAAATTTCAGTTTTCAGTCTTATAGAAATAAACATCATAAAGTCTTTATGTATATCAAAAGAGTAGAACATATAAAAGATAAATAACAGTTAATATTTGTTACACTTGAATTTTTGAATTTATTCCTGTTGACGATCTCAATAAAACCAAGGGAATTTTAGGGTTCTGCCATAGGGTCAGGTAACTTTATATTACTTTAGTAACATTGCAGTGATACATTTGGTTAAGATAAATCTTCAGTCCATTCAGTAGGCTCAAGTTGATAAAGTCTTTTTGAGAAAAGCATGGCTTTTTCCACAAATGATAATCTGATTCTTCCAATTATGCCTCTTCTTTGATGATCACTTGGCTAAAATTTAAAAATTATTTTCATTGTTCCTTCTCTCTAGTATACTTACATTTGTTCTAAGAAACTGTGATTATAGCAATAGGAAAGAAAAATACAAAGTAGATAAAAGAAAACTTGAAAGTTAGCTTCATATAGTGAATGAGTTATTGTGTGCTATAGTTCTATCAAACTTTTATTAACATTTTCCTGTTGAGAGCATTAGACTATTGTGTAATGTAAAGTTTTAAGCAGGGATCTGTGGGTCAATAGTCACACTAAATATTGTCTATTATATAGACAATATAATGAAAATAACGAATATTTTCATTTTCAATGGGGGTCTACTAATTAAAATTGCTAAGTAATTAGCACTGCTTTGTTTTTCTTTCCTTGATCAGGGGGTATGAATGTGATCTTACCAGAGAGGTTTCAGATCTTTTTCTATGTAAATGAAGTATTTCTCTTCAAAAAAGCGAGGGAGTTCTTGCTTATGGATCTTCAAATAGTGTACCGGTAACAGTGTTTCATTATTTCCACTCAAGGTTTATATAGCATCACAGAATGGGGCCAGGTCTTGAAATCTCTCTTGTTCATTCCCTCCAAATGGGGAATTGGCTTAAACATTCATGACTCATAATTTTTAATTAAAAACAGGTAAGAAAATACCTATAGACCAGGGACTCAGCCCTTTGGTTGTCGTATATGCCCGTTCTGATCCTAGCACAAGTCTGTTGTTTCCTTCTCTGGGTGTGTTCCCACCCAGAGTTCCCACTGTCCTGCAGTGGACATAGAAAATGAGTCTGAACCACATGTTCAGCGAGAGCACATCTTGTGCTTATTGGAGAATAGAGAAGAGATTCTGATTTTCCATTTTCTGATTTTAAAGATTAGCTTTATAATGATGTATTTTTCAAATTAAAAAAAATATTTTGGCCAGGTGTGGTGGCATACTCCTTTAATCCCAGCACACGGGAGGCAGAGGCAGGTGGATCTCTGTGAGTTCAAGGCCAGCCACCACATAGTGAGTTCCAGGACAGCTGGTGCTACAGGGAGACCCTGTCTCTCCTCTTTTTTTTAAAAAAAAAAAAAAAAAAAAAAAAAAAAAAAAAAAAAAAAAAAAAAGAAGTGTTCCATTAGGATACTATCAAAGGAGTCACTTGTGGTGAGTTAATCACATCTAACACATTTAAAAATAACTCTGCATGCTGTGGGACAGGTGGACAGATGCAGTCTCCACTACCACAGATTTATCTTTTTACTTACTAGTATCCAATAGGCACATTTCCAAGATATGCTCGTAAAGCCAGTCTGGGAAGCATAGATTCTGCTGGAAATGGGGGATTAGAAATGTATATTCAAGGAGAATTGGAAGTAAATGGTGTATTTTTCTTCTCAATCAACCCAAACACACCTCATTATTTGTAGACAGTAACACATTCTATGATATTATCTGCCAGTTTTCACTAGAAAAATGAAACGCTCCAAGATCCCCTCCTAAAATCCAAGGTAAAGACTCAGATGGAAATGGTATGTCTGTAGGAACATATATGGTCATATTCACCCTTGTAATAGATGATTCTTAGTATTTAAAATGATGCCTGGAGCCTAATATAAGAGAAAGGACCAGAGAACTAAATTTCCTGAAATGAGAAGCCACTATACCTTTTACCCGTGAGGATGCAGGAGAAGAGAGAAATTGTTAGGGATTAATGGAGCATTAAGAAGACTCAGGACCAGCGATGTCTAAAGCATGCCCTTCATTTTGCATCTCCCTGATGTGAGCTTTCCTACCTTCACAAAACCGCAAATACCCGCTAGGACTTTAGATGAGTATTTTTTTCTACCATGCGTGAAAGAAAGTAGAGCTCCATTTTGGTTCCCGCTAATGGAAAGTTAAAGAAGTACAAAATGTGATGGGTGCAGAAAGCTGGAAATAAAGGCAAGCATGAAAATTTTATCTTTCCTCTGTCACGGTTTTCAGCATTTCTCCAGTGTCAGAGTAAGTTTTCAATCCGACTGTGTTATTGTATTAAATAATGGAGATACATAGGTAGCATTTAAGTTCTCTAAAATACTGTTTTATTCAATTAAGTATCATTTATTGGAGTTAGCATCAAATGTTCTGAGTCATAAGTTTGACTCATGACATAAGTCATGAGTTTTCATGTAAGGGACAACGGTAAATTTTCTCTGTAGCACAGTATTCTATAAATTATTTGCTTTCCATCTATGACAGGGTAATCAAAGTAAACGGACTGTGAAACTGGGAGGTGAGCCCCTGAATTCAGCAGCAATGGTTGCTCCTGTCTGTTAAGCACCAGCGTTAAGGAAAGTGTTTCTGAGATTTGGTCAGTATGAAGACCACAGTTATATCAGATATATAAATGAATCCAAACTGTAACAACTAAATTTACTTTCCTGAGGTAGGAACATATATAAGCATGTATATGAGAAAACCAATAGCTATAATCTCACATTATTATTAGCATATCATTAATTTAGGCCTCAGAATTATGTTCTGTGCAATTAAGCATTTTATGAACTTAGAGTTACTATGAAAAGATATTAAAACGGTCAATTTTAAACAATCTTGGTGACAGTGTAATACCTGTGTATCTTTAGCTGCTAGTGTGGTATTTGACATTAGCCCTGAATGTTTATTAAATGCTAAATATAAGTAATATTGCTTGAATTAGACAGAATAGTCATAATATTGCAATTATGCTATCTTTTAAAATCGAACTAGTGCCTGTTAAAATCTGAAGAATAAAGACTTGTATTTTATTAATATTGAACACATAAAATATTTAAATAAAATATTTGAATCTACATTTATTTTCAAAATATTAATTCATATACTTATTATTTGTAAGCATACCTTTATTCTTCTGTGGCCTTAGTAGTGAATAACTTTGGATTTATAAATTTCTAGTCTAGAGTCACTTTAAACTCTGGAATAATTTATGGAGGATTTCGTATGTTCTTGGCATTTGCTTGTCTCTGGTGAGACTGTAACATTTGAAGACTGCTTCTTCATATCCTCCTGGGGGATAAAGGTTGAGGTAAAATGCATTTGATAAGTTCAGAAGAGTGACTTACTAATTATCAAAGTATCATAAAAACTTTTGTCTATTTTCACAGGCTTGTAAGAAAAAATATGGCTGGCAAAAAGAAATGGCACATTTGGTGGCAGCCTCCTAAAGTTTGGTCTCTAGAAATGTGTGTTCAAAATTTCACTACTCCTGTCCTAGTTTGACAAGATTTTCATGCGTCTTTTTATCTACTATCATTTCCTTGTTCTTTTCCTTAACATCAGTTTCTCTTTAAAACAAATCGCTTCACTGTTAATACTATTATGCTAAGATATTGCAATATGAAACAGCACCGCCAGCCTTGACAGATGTCGTGAGAAAAGCAGACAGGAAGAAAGTCTCGCGAGGCATTTTTTCAGTACTGCCATTGAACTTTATCTCCACCCATCCTTACATGCCAGGCATTGGTTTTTGAGATGGGGTCTCACCATATAGCTCAGGCTGGCCTTGAACATGCTATATAGCCATGTTGGCTTCAAATTTGCTGCTCTCCAGTCTTTCTTTCCTGAGTACTGGGATTATAGACAGATGCCACTAAGCTGGGATTCTTTTCTTCTTCAATTTCTTTATTTTTACTTTAAGTGTATGTACTAGTGCCTAAGCATTTGTTGCACCATGTGCATGCCTGGTGCCCAAGGAGGCCAGAAGAGGGTGTCGGATCCCTTGGAACTGGAGTTAAGGGATCTTCTGAAAGTGCCACAAGCTCTCTGAACCACTAAACCATATCTCCAGCCCTGAGATCACTGGATGTTTGATAGACAACTTTCATTATGTTGGTTTTAATTTGAGTCTTGCTCTCTCAGTATTAAAAGAGAAATTAATGTGTGTTGTGACATAGTAAAAATATGAGAATACCAGTCATTTGTGTTCTCCCTTAGGAAGTCAGAAACATACAGAAATTGAAGTCAATATTATTTAATCCCATGTCCATCTATAACATCTAGTCCCATCGGTTGTGTCTTATACACAATGGAAACAGTGCTCCAGATAAAGCTTTTCAAGGTTACCAACCCATCGTGGATGTTGTATTGCTCCAAATTATGGCTTTGCCAGGTAACAGAAATACAGTCCCCTCTTTTTTCCTCTCCCCATTCTACCATGTGCTATGACTACTTCCTTTGAAATCCAAAGGCAAATGACCCCAAAGCTTAGCATTATTTTAAGAACTGATAACATATGTAGAAGATAAGGGCTAAGCAGGTGATTAATAGCCATTTAATGTCTCAAATACTAATGCAGAGAAATACTTGATATTCAAAAAGGAACCAAATGCTCTACAACAATCTAGTTGGGTTTGAGTATGACTTCTGATTTTTCATTTCATATGGTGTTACCATCAACAAAGTACAACAGAGCAGATTGAAACAATGACCAGTACATTGAAATAGCTAGAGAAAAATCTATTACCACATTTCAAAGGAATCTGATATTTACAGCTGAGAGAGTAATTGAAATAAAAAAATTTAAAGGACAGTAAGCAGAATTTTAAATATCTTGAATAATAGGGATAAAGACAATACATAAATAAGAGAATTAGAGAAATTGTCATTTATTTGTAGGATAAATTTAGGAGGAATAATTAAAAAGTGAAAAAAAACTAAAAATTCATAAAATGTAAAGATAAAAGCATCATGAAATATTATAAAGCCAAATGTAAGTTTAAAATAAAGATTACTAAGACATTTTATTTTAGAATCCTGATGAAGTTATGACACATGAAAACTGAAAAGTAAGCATTTCCCTGTTTCGACTATGGTTGGATTCTTTTTATAACACGAATTTCATTTTGCTCTTTGAGTTGTAAACAAAAGCTATCAAAGAAGAACTAATATTGGTAAATGAGAAGTTTCAACATAAAATGTTTGAATATTTCATTAAGCAAATAAGTAAAAAATTTCTACTGAGAGAAAGAACATGATCAAATAAAGTTCATGAACAAAGTAGCTGTCATAAACTCTGATCAAGAAAACAAATCAGAGAACATGAATAATTCTTTGTTTATTCACTGAAGCTAAGACTGTAACATCTACAGTCTTTCCCAGGCATTCCTAGACATACAATTTCTAGACCCCACAATTGAGTATCTGATAGTCCTTTTAATTTCACATAGTTTCCAAACACCAACTGTGTTTTGAGACTGTGTTAAGCAATGGCATAAATGTTAGTTACTTATCAATTAAAAGTGATTTATACATGTATCTTATAACCATGATACTAATATTTTGTGAATTTTACTGGTATATTCCTCAAGGTTTGTTTAATGTCTTCAAGTACACATTTTGTATGGAGAAAGTATTTTTCAGAGGTTAATAAGTCTTTGGAAATCAATATTCAAGTTTTAAAAATCATAAAACAAAAGACTATTTGTCTGGTAAACTTCTAAATTTAATTTACACATAATGTTATTCTCTTTGTTAATATAGCAAATTTAGCAATTTTTAAGCACTTTTAGTTTTCTTTACACATTTTGTTAGTTTCCTTTAAGATTTTAAAAGTTAGGATAGACAGAGATGACTCAGTGTTAAGAACACTTGCTGCTCTTCTAGAGGACCCAGGTTTGGTTCCAAGTGCCCACATCAGACTGCTCACAACTGCCTGCAACACCAGCTCCAGGGAATCTGATGACCACTTCTAGACTGTGGGCACCTGGCAACTGAACGCACATGTGCACAGAATCACACACACACACACACACACACACACACACACACACACACACACCCACACACACACACACACACAGAGTTTAAAAACAAATGTTAAAAGAATTTTAAAGTTTATTATAAATTGTAAATAGTTAACGCGTAGCACTTCACCTGACTTTTAGGGGTTTATAGAGATTGCACATATGCGATCTCTTTATAGATTCCCAGTGGATACACAGTGCTTTGTTTTTGTTATTGAATTCTAGTCAGATAAGCTTTTATACTTAAGGAGTCCACTGGGAAAGCAAAACATACTGCTTTGCTCAGAAATTCTTTTGATAAATGTTTTGTCAGTTTGTAAAATAGTCAATTTTTAAAAAGTACTTCTACCCTGATTTAGCTAGGGATTAGGGAAAGTTAAAATGTAAATGGAGTGAAAAGCCTGTGAGATAATTTTAAAACACTGTTCCAACTAGCAAATTTCTTGTCTCAGGCACCAAGAAGTACAACAAGCAAACATGAATATGAACTTAAGAAGATAACACCTAGCCTCACATAAGGACTCTTGAAAACTAGGTATCCTGAGCAGCCCAGCTAGCCATAAGTCCTTAGCATTGTTTTCTGGTCTAGTGTGGTGACATCACCCACTATGAGCAACAGATGCATCCACTGACTACAGATGATGAATCCTTCTGTTAAATAACTGGAGGCAGTTACATCTTGCTGAAGTTACCTTATTATAAGGGGGGCAAGCCTGATGGACAGTTTCTAATGCCAAATAAACAAGGTTAATGAAAATAAAAAACTTAAGAGATAAAAAATTTGAGTTGAGAGGAAATCAACAATGGCATCCTTAAAGTTTAAAAGAATACAGTGTATTTCTGTATCCGTAGATATTTGCTCTAGAGATGTAGAGAAACAGAGTCCAAAAATAGCTTATGAATGATGATATTAGAGCTTATGTGTCAAGGAGTCTATTTCTGTCATAAACATCTGAGGAGGCTGCAGACATTTTTCTCTACAGCTTTCTTTTCTAACATTTTAAAAAAGATTTTCTAATTAAGTTTATTCAGCCTCAGATAAGTACCAATCACCATAAGATCGCAAAGGCTCTTCTCTACCATTTAAGACTGCTGAGTTCCCCTTTAATAGAGTGCTACTTCAATTTTAAATCTCCAAGCTTGGAATCTATATCCCATTGAAGCGGCAGCTAAGAACCATCATCCCTTAACGCCAGTTCCAGGGGAATCCAACGTCTCTCTTCTGACCTGGGTCAGACATGACATGGGTGCACTTGCATACATGCAGGTGAGACACTCATACACATAAAATAAAAATGATAAAATATTTTTAAAAGAATTTCATGGGAACCAGAAGTTTATCTGTTTGGATTGTCAAACACATCCCTACTGCACTTGAAACTTTGAAGAGAGTGTGATAGTTTCTTCCTTAATCAACTTGTTATTAAAAGTGGGTAATTTTTTTTTAATAGTCTATAGAGTACAGCTCAGGTCTGTCCGTGTTAATAAAGGGGAGATAAAGAGTAGACATGTAAGTGAACCACAAGATCTCACGAGTACGTGCCGATAGGGTCATTTTTACAAGGAGAGGGCCAGACTGGGCTGGAATTTAAGTCCTTTTGCCTAGGGAGATTTTAATAGTCCAAATAATAATTTTCTTGGCCAAATTTAATTTCCAATTATTCTGAACTAGTATAACAACAACAACGACGACAACAAAAATGATGCTGAATTCACACAAAAATTGTCCCAGGAAGCAGGAGAACCTGACTCTTTCCTTTGAAAAGCATCTCCGCGTGTGCCCTGAGGTGGAACAGGGGATGTAAAGGATGCCACGTTGTGAGTCTTCAAGGAAAGGGGGGATCACAGTGACTGCGGTGAGAATGTCTGGAGGCTGTGGGCAGGCTCTTCTCCAGTCAATAGAGCCTTTAGGAAGTCTCCCTCTGCTGCCCTACTCCCCCATCCCAGCCCTCAGACAAGGCTGCTGTTTCTCAAAACTTTCTTAGACTGTTTTAGCCTCACTTTTGCTCTCAAGAACTTTCTGGATGTGATTGAGTTTTTCTTGCCCTTCTCTTTCTAGGGACCTTTTTTTCTCCACTCCCGGCAACCAGTTTCTCCAAATCACACACTAATAGTATCAAATGGCATCCCATAAAAAACGGAAAGGTGTCATCTTGATGTATGCTGTGAGAACTATCCCTGGTGGCTCAGAACCAGCCTTCCACAAGCCAGAAAGTCTCTTAACAAACAGACCAGTGTGAGCTCTGTAGAGGAAGG
Organism: Nannospalax galili; assembly: GCF_000622305.1. Lineage (NCBI taxonomy): Eukaryota > Metazoa > Chordata > Mammalia > Rodentia > Spalacidae > Nannospalax > Nannospalax galili. The sequence goes on along the minus strand of NW_008360331.1, from coordinate 3,597,653 downwards.
ACACATCAGACAGCTGAGCTGAGCACTGTTCCAGAAGATGACAACTTGGCATGAAACTGAGGCAAGGCAGTTGGGGGCCTCGAGTCCGAAGTTAGCTACAGTGAGAACATAAAAACTGTAGTCCGGAAGAAGCCTCAGTATCATTCAGCCAAACATCCCTTACTTTATAGATGTGATGGGTACAGTCTTGAGAGACAAAAACTCCACTTGCCCCAGTCACAGGGGTAACTGAGACTGAGGGCTCTTGGCTCAGAGGACAATACATCCCACATACTGTTCAGCATTAGTTCAACCAGAAAAAAATGACATTGTCATATTACCAAATATATACAATTTTTAGAAAAAAATGCTATCTTAAAATAATATTCGAATAAATGCATTGTGAAGGGTTGTGCCTTTATTTGATGAAGGCTGTTACTTCTATATTAATTGCATAAATGGCATCTTGATTGTTTACTTGACTTATGAAAAATTTAAAACATAAGAACCAATGAATTATCTGATGTCTCTACTTTTTACAGGCTTAGAATGGAGCTAATTTTCAAAGCTTTGAATGTGCTTGTATTTGAGCTGTAATGATGTTACCTTCTCTCCTAGTGAAGGTAGATTTGATCAGATGGAAATGGTTCAGAATGGCCAGGAAAATGATGGTGAGAATTATGGAGCAGTTTCTTCTCATGAGAAAGACTGAGTTAGCAGCTGCATTCATATAGCCATGTCACTCTGGGATGAACTGGGCATATGTTATAATATAAAGGCAGGCACAGTCTGCAGTTCATTTAAATAAGATGGCAGGCCAGCCTCATAGAGCCTGTCAAGTAAATTTAACCAACCAAGAATATATCCCAAAAAGATCTTCACAGATTCTCTGTGGCCAAGGATCAAAATAAATATGCCATCAAATAAAACAAATCTGGGATGCCCTGTGTCTTTTCTACTCTGCTGACTTGTGAAGAAATAGTTTTCCACATTAAAGCAAAGGTTAGTTACTAACCATCCACTATGTGTTCAAAGATAAGTGCTGGGAAAGGGGAAAAAATATCAATCAGACTTTGTACTTGTTGCTGAGACTTGTATAGAATTAAGTGGTACCTGGTCCTACAACAGGTACTTTGACAACGGACAGCATTGTCTCTTATTTTGCAAACCTTACAGGTTTTAGAATGTGACATAAAATTAAGTCCAATAAATGAAGCTGTCACAAAACAGTAAGAAGAAAAGAAAAAAATTATAAAAACCTCATTGACTCATATGATTTAATTATAACAATCTCAACAGTGCAATTACTATCAATAAATTTAACTACTTTTGTGTATTTAAAAGGCGACTCTCATCTTTTGAAACCAAATTTGCAGAGAAATGTAACTGGTAGATAAGTCAGTGTTGGACAGGGTACAGGCGCTGATGAGTGCATACAGCCTCTCTGCCCTAGGGAGGGGTCCAGGGGTTCCCAGCCTGTCTCCTCACACTTGCTTAACACCTAGGAGAGAAATTTCATACTTCTTACCACAAAAAAGATTTCTTTTCCCACTTCAGTTAAAAATAAAGTCAATGTGTGATACAAATGGTTTTCTGTGTTTTGTGTGTGTGATTTTTATAACTCAACCATTATTATAAAACATGGCCATTTGGATGTGAACAGCCCCAAGAAATAACATAAAGACATTATGACCAAAGAGGAAATGGGGGAATGACTGAGTCTCAGCTAAGTAAGAAAGAACTATGAAATTTACAGTGTACCTTTCTACTTATCAGTTGATTCTGTGACTTTAGCATGCGTTTCCATAATCACAAGTAGTTTAGTAGTAATATATAACTTGCATAATGTTTTTAATACAGATTTAACATTGTTATGTAGCACAAGCACAGTGTCAATATATGTCCTTTCATTTTTAGATACAGAAAGTGCTGCTAACACAAATTCATCATGCCAGCCAATTCTACCACATGTACAAGCTACACTAAATTTAGTTTTATATTACAACCAAGTTTCTATCAGTTAAGTATCCCACCTCAATGACAGGTTAAAAGGATTTGTGGATTTTGACTATTTTCAGACTAAAAAGTTAGCACTTGGGAGGTAGAGGCAGGCAGATCAAGTTCAAAGCCAGCCTGGTTTACACAATTCTAATTTCAACTTTAAACAATAGCTATTGAAACCATGGAAAAGACATATTAAAAAAAAAAAAAAAAAAAAAGAATATATTTTAAATACTTTTTTCGCCTTTTGATATTAGTGATTAATTTTTAGAAAGCAAGTTAAATAACTTACAAGTCTGAAATGCATTCTAGAGATTATGCACATTTGCATATATGATTTTTACTTGTATAAATTGTGGCTAAATCTAGCTCGGCAGCCATCTTCCTAGTAAACTATATTGTGTTGAGAAATTTTTTCACGGTCTTATAAGAATGGTTATAAGAATTACCAACATGCTTATCTGTTAGTGCTGATTGGAATCAACCTGGAATAAAAGAATCGTGTGTAAATGATGGGATATAATAAATGATAGGACTCTAAGCTCCAAAATTAGCAAGGTCTATATGACGTTGTTAGCCACTGCACACTGTTCTGTGTACTCTATTTATATCGCCTCACAAGCTCCTTTAATGTCCCTATGGAGTAAAGATTGCTCTTATCTCCATTTATAATTCATGATGGTAAAAGCTAATTAACTTGCCTAAGAGATAGAAATCGAAACCAGACAGTCCAAGTCTAGAAGTAGTATAAACGTAACAAAAGCAATGAATCCTTAGTACCTTTTTCTTCTATTTCTATTCTCTTTTTCCAAGACTTATATCTGCTTCAGTGATGTTAAGAGGCAAGTACATTTTGTTCCAACCACCATGATGAAAGATAGGTAAGCAAATGGCTACATGGCCAGTTCCTTC
>NW_008360331.1:3582346-3594695 GCF_000622305.1 Nannospalax galili | reverse complement strand
AGTAATGTTTGTACATGAAACAATGTTTGTTGTTAAGCAGAAGTGCTATATGTGCTATCAGAGGCAGCAAAGGTTTCTAAATTACTTAAGTGATAAATCTCTAACTTTCTTTTAATCAGAAACCTCCCCTTTCTGAAATATCACCACATTGGAAAGTAGCAAGCTACAAGGGAAAGTTTTGAAGAGCATCAGCCCTTGTTTTGATTTTAAAGCCACTCAATTTTTATGACTTCACACTATTTCTAAACCTCTCTTTCTGAATCAGTAAAACAGAAATGATACAGACAGCCTTGAAATGTCATGAGAGGGAGATGTGAGTCCCTGACAATACCAATGGCAGATGTTCACAGATGTTGTGATGACACATCTTTGGGATAATGTGGACCAGAGCCAATTATGATCACTGTTTTCTAGTCCTTAATGAAATTAGTAAATATTTTAGCCAGAATATGAGTGATTAAAGTGATTAATAAGTGATACACATTTTGGTAAAATCAATGGCATTGATGTTTTCAGACTACTATTCTCCCAGTATAATTCATTACCGAGTCTATGCAAATGCAACTGACTGCTTTACAGCAGGTCTTCTTCAGAATATTGTTCAGCTTATTCAACAAGAGAATGATCAATATTGTATAGTTCTTTTTAAATAAGGTAGAAGAATGTAATGCATATTAATTAAAAATTCAAAGAAACTGTAACTAATCAATATGAAGATATACACCTCAATCAAAATGTTTTCATCAAGAAAAGCAATAAATTTCAGGGTTCCCTAGAAGGCAGAGTGTGAAATCAGGATGAAAACACACTCAGTTTATGAAAAGACATGATCTTAGGAGAAAGAGTAGAGCACTGAAACAGCAAATCTGGAGAATAGAAAACATTGGGCTAGGGACACAGCTCAGTCTAGAAAGTGTTTAACATGCCAACATGGGGATCTGGGCTCAGAGCCTCAGCACCTGCAGAAAAAGCCAGGTATGGTGGTACAGCCTGGAATACCAACATGCAGATGTGGAGACCAGAAGATCCCTGGAGCTCACTGATGGAATCAGTGAGCTCTAAGTTTAGTGAGAAACCCCATCTCACAAAATTAGGTGGAACTTAACTAAAAAATGATACTTGACATCAACCCCTAGTCTACACACACACACACACACACACACACACACACACACACACAGAGACGCACACACATTAAAAAACGGAAGAAGAAAAGGGAAATATTTATCACTGGCTCACTCCTGCCTTAACGGAAGGAACAGTACAAAGATCCACAAAACCAGGTAGGATTCTGAAGCACACATTGGTGTCAGAATAGCACCAGACAGAAAACAAAATATAACAATTAAAGTGAGATAGAACCCTGTGTCGTTACAACTTTGTATAGATGGTTGCACAGCAATGGCTGGAATACAAATGGTTGGAAAAGATACAGGGGCAGTCCAGCACAGGTCAAACTATCATATGTGACTGCTTCTATTTAGAAAGCAGTTATTTTCTCTACTGATATCAGTCTGTAAGATAAAAAACAAAACCTCTGTTTAACTTTAGAAGATGAATTTTTTATGGCTTCCCACAATTTGAGATCATATAGTGGCATTTCTGGATATAATTGACATTAATGTTTCATATTTCTGTTATTGTATGAAGAAATACATTAAGGTTAATTAAGATATATTAACATACATGAAGGTTCCCACTTGTTAACTGAACTTCTAAGTTTCTCTTCTGCGAGAACTTCTTATATCATGAAAACATTATTACTATAACTCAATAAAACCGTAATGACCTTAGGAATTCAGAAGCAGGAAAAGAGAAACAACACAGGAATTGAACAACAAAATAAATTCTTGTTTTGTAGAAGTGTACAAATTAAATCATTCCTAAAGTTGAAGAGGAAGTTTGAAATTTATTATTATTAAAAAAGAATGAGTAACTTGAATTATATAGTCATTCATAAGTTAAAATATTTACCTGAATCTTGAAATTCATCATCATCAATAAAAAGGGAAAGGACCATTGTGTAGCAAATTAAAAGCTTTCTGAAACTCTCAGATGTTAATCTTTTACTTTAAAATTTTTCTGAATGACTATGACTACTAATGATTATAAAATAAAACTTCCAGAGAAATTTGTTAAGACAAATGCCCTGAAAATAGAACTTCTAGAATAATCACTTTTAGTTTTAAGTAGGGACCATTTAAACATGAGTCAGTGAGGAAAGAATGTTAAACAAATGACTTGGGGGCTAAATCCTCTTCCATTGAATTTTCCCCGTATTGTTTTACTCTTACTGTAATGGAGCAGTTATTTCAAGTAAACATTGGTACAGATTGAGCTGAACAAAAGCACTAACACAAGATCTGCTCTGTAACAGCTCATTATCCAAATTGCAAGTAGCAATGTGGAGTATTTAATTTTCTTTGTGACTTCCCTTTCTGTGACTTTGCTCCTAAAAAAAGTTATTTTGTATTTTTGAGAAGTTGGTTGAAACTACAGCATCTGCTTGAGAATTTCTCATTACGAGAAAATATGACATCAAGGGTTTGCTGCCCCAAATTGAGAAACCCAGCTAATTTTATTATATCCCCCCTCTCGATGGCTATTTCCCTAGCAGTTTTTTCCTCCAGAGTGGTTACAAATTAAACTATATTTTCCATCTACCACTATCACCTTTCTTCCATTCAGTTTTAAGCAGACTAGCCTTTAATAAGAACCCTTTGCCTTATAATCGGTACTTAGTTTCATAGCCTGAAATCAAAACATCCCATTTATTTGTGTCCATGTGGTGTTATGTGAGTCACACCCACCATTGTCCTTTCCCAAGAATGAGATTTTAAGCTAAGTGCTAGAGGAAGAAACTAGACATGAAAATAATATTGACAGATTTAATTGTCCATTCATTCATATAACTATTTCTATATTATGTTTATTACAGTTACTGGCAAAATACTTGTAAAATATTGTATGGGAAAATAGATGGCCCCTTCTTTCAAGCTATAGTCTGGAAGGAGAGGTAAGACATTCCAACAAGTAACTATCATGGAATTGGAAAATAAGTGATACAGATTAGAGATGTATGCACCAACATCTCAGTGTTAGTAGCAAAAACTAACACTTGAGTCTTTCTGCAAAGAACAATATATTCTAAAATGAAATGGAGATCTTTTTTAAAGGTTACAAACTCATTCTATTTTATATCTTACAGGGCTTATACTGAGTTCAATACTGTATAACTGTATTAATTCAACTGTGAACCTAGAAACTTGCACTCACTTGAGAAAGAGATGTACTCTTGCTCCGGAGTGTGTTACTGAATATATTAAATCTGTAGTGAAATACTTGTTCTAATAAAATTTAAAAAAATGATAAAAAATAATAATTAGTAGATGTGAAAAACATTACCATTGAAATCTATCTGACGACTTTATATCCATGCTCAGGTGCCAAGGATCTCAGAAAGTAACTGACTGTGACTAGTAAAAATCAGATAAAGAGATTAGAGACACATGTGCAAACATCTAAGCATTAGTTGCATTAAAAATGAGTTTTTCTGTATGAAAGAGCATATTTTAAAATGAAATAGAAATCTTATTTAAAGGGTAAAAACTCATTCAATTTTATGTGTTACAGGGTTTATACTGAGTTTAATATTGTATAACTGTATTAATTCAACTGTGAACCTAAAAATTTACAGCCATTTTTGAATAAGATGTATCCTTGCTCTGGAATGTGTTACTGAATATGTTAAAGATGTAATAAAATACTTCTTCTATTCATGTAGTTATTAAATTTAAAAAAAATTAAGATAAATAAATTTAAAGAAAAAAATAAAAAACAAACAAACAAACAAAAAAAAGAGTTTCAGAAGAGAAGGAAATTGAGTGTCCACACTGTTGTCACAATGGGCGGGATTATCAACCTTTGAATTTAGGACTAAAGAGCAGCTCACCGCTCACTGTCACCTACAGCTCCATTGCACAACTCAAATCACATATCTTAATCAGATGGCAAAAGTTTTCTTCTAAACCATCTCTGCATAGCTCTTCTCACCTCTGCTCCAAAACCATGTTCCTGCTCTTGCATTCACATAACCACATCTTTACTTGTCACCCTCTTTCACTGCCCCTCTAAATAATATGTCAAATTACACATGTTCTACTTTGGAGCTTTCTGCAGATGGTTTTCACTTTATTGACAGACTTTCAGACTTACAGTGACATGTGAATGGATTTCCTTAAATTTTATCTCCTCTAGCTCCAATAGTCTAATCTGCATTCTGCTGTCAGATTGATTTTCCCAATTTATAGTTCTAATGATATAACCCCCATGCTCAAACACATTTATGGACACTAAATTAATTAACTGTATGAGTCAATGTTTCTTTTAGCTTTTTTGGTGGTGCTGGGGATTGAACCCAAGACCTCTTGCATATTAAGGATAAGCTCTACCACTGAGCTATACTCCAGGAATAGAATCTAAGTTTTTTATCCTGGTACTCAAGGTCTCCTGATACCATACTTTCAACTTTATTTCCTAATACTTAGCCATGTTCCACATACAGCATCCTTATGTTTCTAGACTGAAATATACTGATACTTCAATAATGTGCTTACTCAAATAATTCTATATTCATCTTGAGCCTCCTGATTTTCAAGATTCCATTTCCATCAAAATGTATACTTCTTTATGAGAACTCAAATGAAATATCAACATACCACAGTGACAACTTAACACACTTTCTATGCCATTCTTTATTACCTCTTAAAACCTACACTAAAACCAAACTTACATTACTCAGCTCTTCCTCTTCCCGTTCCATTCAGTACAAGGAATGAGTTCTGTTGATCTCTATAAACCTACAGGACAGAGTGTCTTCTCATAGTTTGTTCAGTTTTTTTAACTGAAGCTTCAGGAAACTGAATGCTTTGTCGCTAACAGATAAACTTCTCCAAACAACAAAACCCTAAATATGCCAATAAACTGGGGTCTGTTTCTGCTTCTGCCTGTCCCAAACATTTTAATCTCTCTTACAAGTGGCACTGAAAGAGTAAGTATGTGTTGTTCCCAGGCTTCATTTTTCTGGACTCTTTCTTCATTTAACCTCTCTGAGTCCCAGCAATCAAAAGCTCCTCCACCTAAACTTAAAAGCTAATGAAGCTTAAAAGCCAGGGCAGGGGTCTGTTTAGTCTTAAATGCAAATTAGAAAACTTTAAGAAAGAGTGACAGTTTCCTTTCAGGAACCTCTTCCCTGATGGATTGCAGAAGAGCTTTCCAAGTCAGACACTGTAAATAAAAATCTTAGACCAACCAGGGACTAAAGTCTCTTGTTGCCCTACAGATGAAGTCTCTGGATTTTGACAAAACCTCCAAAGCCGATATTGTTTTATTAATTCTGATATTGACAAAAACCTCAGACAATACTCATTTTTTCTAAAAGATAATATTTAGAATTCAAGTATGCCATAAAAAGCATCAATTTGCTTGACAATCTGAATTTCAGGCAGCTGAACTGTCTCCCTCCCCAAGCCCAATAATTGACTCTGCTGATGAACTGTGTTTATCATTCTAAGTTTATGAGCCAGTGAAGGTCTGAACTCAATGTGCTCTTGGTACAGGGGGCTGAGGAAAGAGCTTACTAGATCAATTTAGGAAATGCTTCATTTCCTGCCCAATCTGCTAAGGAAATATAAAATGGTCAGAGCTGGGTGCAACAAAGTCATCCACATAGATGGGAAAAATCTCTCCCAGTTCCACCCAGGCCACTGGCAGTGGTCACTTAACGGTGCAAGGTACTGCTTCCTGTTCCAAGATAAATGCAACAGTCCTTCTCTCATAGTTTTACATATATCGATCTTAAGTTAACAAGTGGGTTGTTGGCAGAACTTGAAGATGTTATATAAACATTGTCACTGCTCAAAGGGGAATTTTCTTATGATGGCACTGTGAAAGGGAGGACAGGCTTTTCCCAAGGAGCTGAAGGAGGATATTTTCCCCCAAATGACCTAAATAGAAAAATCCACAGGCTGTTCTGTCCTGTCCTTCACATTCACTTCTCCCTTACAACCAGAGCAGAGCGAGGCAGCTAATTCCATTAACCCTCCTCCACTTTAATTTCAGAAGGACATGCAATCGGGTCAGCATTTAACATCATGTGCAAGGGGGCGCACTCATGGAAGCTTGCAGACCTGGAATAGTAAGAGCCTAGCCCCGGCTTTCAGAATTGATATTAACAAGGCATGTAGCTTTTTGAGGAGTGTTTTTTTTTTTAATTATTATTTTTCTTTTATGCGTATGAGTGTATTGCCTGCACGTAAGTAAGTGCACCCTTGTCAGGCAATGCCTGCAGAGGACAGAAGAGGCTGTCCAAGCTCCTGGAATTGGAGTTACAGACAGTTGTTAGGTATATGGGTGCTGGGTTTCAAGCCTGGGTCTTCTGTGAGAACAGCCAGCATTCTTAACTTCTGAGCTGTCTCTCCCGTCCCCATTGAATAATGTTTTTTAGTCTTAACAATTTTTCCAATGCACACTGAAGAGTTACTTATAAGCTAGCACATTGGTTTGTGTGATAGCTCATAAATGTTCTATATTTTTAAAAGTTAAATTTATAATAGCTCTTTTAACTTAAATATTTTGGGCCTTGAAACCAGTTTCAGTTTGACCCTGGAAACACCAAGATGCAAGATAAGCAAGTTTGTGATGTGGAAGCAGTTTAGAATTTGTCCTAAATTTACTGAGATATATATTTTTAAATGACTGGGAAAATATTGCTGGAGAACTGTATTTTGTTGTCTTTACGTTACCTTTATACATTAAAATTTTACAGGCAGCAAACTTTTGAAAAGAGCACAAGCCAAATAGAGTTAGAACTGATTTTTTAATTATTATTCCCCCAATACACACGGCCAGCACTTCTCAGAGTCAGAATCAATCTCCCATTTGTGTCTCTTATGATACTTTGTGTTTTGCTTTCACACTTATTAAATTTGTCTTCTACTGGAATCCCTTGCTTATTTCTCTCAATAGTACAGTCACCACTGTGGGCAAGGAAAACATCTTCTTTTTCACGTTCCTCTCATTGCCCAACACAGAGTAGGAGCCTAAGGAATTATTGATTTAACTTAATTTTGTATCACTTAAGACGGATTAAGCCAGAGGTGGTGGTGTACGACTTTAAATCTAGCACTCAGTAGGCAGAGGTGGGGGATCTCCGTGAGATGGAGGCTAGCCTGGTCTACATAAGGAGTTCCAAGTCCGTTGGGGCTACAGGTCTCAAACAAAATGGGGTAAAGGGTTAAAAGTCAAACATACTCATTCTTGAAGCTGCTCATTAATTGAGTTTATATAATACACATCTGAATTTCTGTTCCTGCAGTCAGTGGTAGGTTTTAATGTATATCCTTACATTTCTGGAGTTAAGCAAAATACTATGATTATATTCATGTGTATATATCTCTGCAACATGTCTATAATCTTTAATTTTTACCCCCCGACTCCTTAAGATACTAATATTCACTTAGTAGTGAATTACGATTCACCTCTCTAGGTAGCTTTACTCCATCAGAGCTGAAAGCTCAGACTAACAAGGCCTGGCATTGGAAATGCATTATTTCTAACCACAGCCTTTCAGCCATATGCGATGGTTTTATTATTTCTGGAGTTATATCTGAGAAGAGTACGCTTTTCAGAACTAGCACATTTTTAACTAACATTCTGTTTTAATTCTCTAAAAAAGACATTGTATATTCCCAGTTCCCTCGTGATTTCATTAAACACTGTAAGGTGATTACACCACCAATTTTTTTCCCTTCAGTAAAAAGCTATCTTCTGTGGAGCCGGCTCCACGTTCTCCACCAAACCTAAATTCGCATACTTGGTTCAGCAAATGAATTGGTACGTCAAAGTTTCCACCGAAGCTCCCTGAAGGTAAACTGAGGCTAGGAGCCCTCTAGCAGTGATTTCTCATCCACATCATTACAGGAAAAAGAGAAACAGTACCTTGGCTGTCCTCACTGCTGCAGAGACCATTTGACAGGAGGAGGAGAAGAGTGGTCACTTGAGGCAGCTGCATGGTGCCCACGGATGGTCTCAGCGGCCTCTCTGTCCAGGGTAAGTCAGGGAAAGATTCCTCCTAGCCTGGGCTGGGCCTTATTAGCAAATGGAAAAGGTGTACTGAGTATGAGCAGACACTGCCCATTCCTACTTATTTTGGGGGCTCTGATAAAGAACGGGAGGAAATACACACACTCCCTTTGGGAGTTCAGCAGAGAGGAGATTTATTGTTTCAGCCCCTTACAGGAACTCTTTTTTTTTTCTCTCTCTTCCTTTGGCAGCTACTTGTGTTTTTGTTACTACGTTATTTTGTTCTTCTTCAACAAAAAGGTCAGCGTGGGTTTTGAACAGAAACAGACCCTTCTTGAGTATGGACCAGAGAGCTTTCTAACTTTTGTTTTGAAAGTGCATTTTGGAGACGCTATAAAGGGACCTCATTAAGCAGTTACTCAGTTTGGATAAAAAGGCTTTAACTTCCCAAGGGCTGACTCTTAGAACAAAATCCACAAGCAATCGTTTTTCTTTTCAACTTGAAAACTAGATCAGTGAAGACCACCTTCTCAAGATGAATACAAAATGTTAATTAAAATGTGCTTTGCTCTTCAGAAAGAAGTGACCTCTTATGGCTACCCAGAGAGGTTTTTCAAGATATTTCAACAGAATTAATCAATGACCTATGAATACTCCCTGCTCATTTCTGATGTCATGGATATTTTTTTTTCCCTTATGTTACTGGGGGTTGAACTCAAGGCATTGCACATATTAGGCAACTGCTCTACTATAGAGTTACATCCCTATCCCAATATTTCTGGTCTTTTTTTTTTTCTTTAATTAATCAATGACCTATGAATACTCCCTGCTCATTTCTGATGTCATGGATTTTTTTTTTTCCTTATGTTACTGGGGGTTGAACTCAGGGCATTGCACATATTAGGCAACTGCTCTACTATAGAGTTACATCCCTAACCCAATATTTCTGGTCTTTTTTTTTTTCTTTTTTCTTTTTTTTTTTTTCTTTTTAAACAAGGTCTCTCTGTAGCCCCTGCTAGCCTAGAACTTACTATGTACATCAGGCTGGCCTGGATCTCATAAAGATCTGCCTGCTTCTGCCTCTCAAGCACTGGGATTAAAGGCATGCACCACCACATCTGGCACAGTTCTGATTTTTCTTGGTGAATTTTTATGAAGAATAAGAGGGGCTGGATGGATGGCTCAGTAGTTAAGAGCACTTGCCGGTCTTACGGAGGACCTAGGTTTGGTTTCCAGTACTGATATGGTAGCTAATTTCCATTTATAACTTCATTTTTGGGAATCAGACACCCTATTCTGGCTTCCATGGGCACTGCACACACACGGTACACCTACATGCAGGCAAAACATTTACATACATAAAATAAAAAAGAATAAGAAAAATTGCTTTTAATATGTCATGGGTACAAGGAATCTGACTGGGATGGCCCTGGGTGGAATGTGACATCACAGCAAAATAATGACTGGGAATTATGGACTCTACAGGAACAAAACACCACCCAATAGTCTCTTTGCTCTCAGTGCCGACTGATTAACAAGGGTGGTAACACTGCCAGAGCCCTGAATAGAGAGAGACCCTTGTGTGTGACAATGATTACAAAGTTCACAGACCTCATAGTTAAACTCAGCCAACTGCTCTCTAAAATACCTTTACGAGATAGGCCTACCTACTGGACAAGTTAGGGGTGATTACTTTATTCAGCATAGCCCAGAGACGATAAAGACAGCAATGCATGTGAGTAGATGTTGCACGCATGCATTCCAGAAATAAGCTGGGGTGTGGCTGTGAGAGCACAGGGAAACACATGCTGCCTCACTTCCTGCTGTGTTCTAAAGGGAGCTTTCCACACAGGGTCACCTCAACGCTGCTCATACACATTTCTGTAGGGACTGGAGAGCAGCCTTTGGGGTTCTCAGCAGGATTGCTATGCATTTTCATTAAGTATCAGTTCCAAGGAGGCTTATTTGTAGGTATCCAAGCCACTTATTTTATTTTGTTACTTGATTTTTGTGGTGTATGTAGGTAGTGTATGCACCTGTGTATGCCAGTGTCCTCACACACGGTAGAGGCCAGAGGTCAACCTCAGGATGCTTCCCATAAACTCTTCTCTACATTATTTTTATTATTTGAGAAAATGTCTCTCACTGAACCTGGAGCTCACTGTCTCAACTAGATTGGACAGTCAGTGAGGCCCCTGGAGCTGCCTGGCTCCAAACCCTACCTCTAGGTTTACAGATACAGGCCAACACACTGGCTTTTTAATATGAGTGCTGGGGTCAAAACTAAGGTCCACATACCCACTGAGCCACCTCCCCGGCCCTATATTTAAGCTATTTAAAAGACCAAGGACCAATATGTGGAAAAGAAAGGAAGAAACAAAACAAAAACACCCAGATAAAATACATCTTAAATGGCGAAACCACAAAAGAAAACTTGGGTAGTAGAGGAAGGCTGACTTAGCCCTCCTAGGTCAGACAGTATGTTTTAGAGAAACTAGCTAAAACAAAGGAGGCTTGCCAGAAGAGATCAGCACCACAGAAGAGCAAGCACATGCCACCTGTGTACACAATATGGAAACATTTACATAGACTTGTGAGTTTATGTGTATATATGTATACAGAGGTAGATTAAAGACTGATGAACCTAAACAGGAAACAGGATGAATAGGGTGTAGATTTAACCAGTGATCTTTAACCTATTGGTGATCATTAAAATATTTAAATTTAGGCCTATATTTTGCCTCAAAAACAGAAACAGATTTCTTATATGTTGAAAATTTAACACTTGATCTTAGCCAAAGGCCAAGAGCAGTATGTTAAGCATTTAAATGTGAAAATCAAAATCATGAAATTTTAGGAGAAAACATAGGCTATATCATAGAGCAGCGTGGAGAGAATATTTTATGCAGAACTCCAAAGACAGAGCACACAAAAGTAAGATGACACATTCCTTTACATAAAAACTAAAACATTTTGCCAGATGTGGTAGCACATGCCTTTAATTCCAGCTCTTGGGAGGTGGAGGCAGGCTAATCTCTGTGAGATGGAGGCCAGTCTGGTCTACATAGTGAGTTCCAGGTTAGCTGTGGCTACAGGGAGATAATGCCTCAAACAAACAAACAAACAAATAAACAAATCCAAGCAAAACATTTTGGTCCAACATATCACAGGCTGAAAAAGGATAATGTATATTTTAAAAAAAGCACTTGGAAAAACTGCTTACAGAGTACATGATTTTTTAACATAAAAATAATCTATTATCTACAGAAAAAGGTGATATACCTAAAAATAGACAAAATTGTTAGAAAAGAAGAAATAAAAAGCCAAGAAAGAGAAAAAAGTGTATTGATCTCATGATAAAATCGAGGAATAAGAATGTGAACACCAAGATTCATGTTTCTGCCTTCCAAATACTATTAGGTATACTTTCTGGCAACACCCACTGATGAATGTTCAAAAGCAGATACTCTCTTTTTGGAGGCATGAACATCCTAGGAGTGACTTGACAATATGCATCAAAATTCTTTAAAAATCACACATAATTTTAAACTTCCATCTGTAAGTTCATGCTATTTCAAAAATTTGTCTATTATTTAAAGAACAGGGTATCACTAATCAGGGTCTAGAGGAAGAAAACTCACAGAATGAGTCCAAGTTCAAAGAGGATTTATTACTTTGGCTTATACAATATGGTCTGGGTGTCTAACAGTGGCTGTCTCACACTGGAGAGGCTGAGAACTGAGTAGTTGCTCAGTCTTATTATAAACCTGGATGTCTCGGCAATTTCAGCGTGGTTTTGAAGTGGCTGACCTTTAATCCAAAATGGAAGCCCAAGTCTGGTTCCTAATATCAGCTAAAGAATTCAGCAGCTGCAGCAAAAACATAGGTGAACGTACCAGTGAAAGGGCTTGAAGGCAATCCGGTAAAAAGCCAAACTTTTCCTCTTCCATCTCCTTTATCTGAGCTGCCATGGGAAGATGCTGCCCACATTTAGGGTGGGTGTTCCTACTTCAAATAACCCAGTCAGGCTGGAGAGATGGTTTAGAAGTTGAGCACACTGGCTGTCCTTGCAGAAGATCTAGGTTTGGTTCCCAGCACCCACATGGCAGCTAACAACCATTCATAATTCCAGTATCAGCAAAGCTGATGCCCTCTTCTGGCCTCCATAGGTGCTGCATCCTCATGCTGCACTTGCAGGCAAGACACTCATACACATAAAAATAATAAAAATAAATAAATAAGTAAATGCTAAATAAATAAATAAATA